>NW_015670605.1:329549-360621 GCF_001515625.1 Sinocyclocheilus rhinocerous | reverse complement strand
CACACACACACATACACACACATACACACACACACACACACACAAAACTGTAATCCAACTCCAGCTAGATTGCTAAAGCTTGTCACCGCTATGCAGGCGACAAGAAACATCTGGGGAACCACTACACACACACACAGATACACACACAATGATGGTACATACACAATTTTAAGCAAATGTGCACACACCACACAAACAGACACATTTTTCTTCCTCACGGTAGTCACAGGATGTACCCACAGTTTCAATTAAAACTTAACACACGCATGCAAATCTGCACACAATCATACAAAACCCAGAGTCTCGTGAGTAGGCGAACGTTATGAGGTCCAGCTCAGTCTCCACACATACACAGACACACGCCTCCTCTCCTTTAACATTGAACTCAGCGGAATTTACAGAATGTCAATGTTCCCCTTTTCTCCCTCATTTCACAACACTAATTTCTGCTTCTCTGATGGCTATGTGGATTCTGAGAAACCGAGAACGTGTGTGTGCATGCGTGCCTACCTTCATGTGTGTTCCTTCATTATACATGACCTACTGGCACATACACAGACAGTTCTGTATTCCCACACATACACGTTAGTCAATGTTAAACAAGCTTGCAAACCATTTTACCTACTTAATGTGACTTATTTTGAAGTGAAACAAGATATTCACTAATAAAAAATAAATGGGTGGGACTTAACTGTATCCTTTAGTAACTGACTGGATTGTGAAAAGTGGGCAATCAGATGAAAAGGAAAGTTGTATGCAAGCAAGTAATTTTAATTTGATAGATTACGAAAACAAAATTTAGAATAATATAAATAAAAATAAGTAAAGTTTGCATAATGAAAAGAAGATACGATTTAAAAAGGTATATAAGATTTGTTTTGAATTGCGCCATTATTTTTATGAGACAGTACATTTTTCTTCTAAATTCCCATTATTGAAATGCATCCACATTATTTAATTATTTATTTACCAATTTTCATTATTCTAAATGTTGATTCTCATTACTGTAATATAGGTTTTGTTCTTGAATAAATAACTACTGTACTTGAATAATACAGTAACTACTAAATAAAGCAGTGCAAATGCAACAAGTGTAATGTACAAATTTACTAATATGTGATTATTGACGATTATGATAATGATTATTTTTTACATGAAATAATTTGATAATGAGAATCTGGGGAAAATGTGCTTAATAAACCCGGGAATGTGTATTAAGATAGTAAATGGGGTAAATTCTCATTTCATGATGACTTTAAAGACCTTAAAATATCATAGGAAAGAGAGTTTTCCTTGATATTTTGACATAAAATGCATAATACACACAACTTTCATGCAGCTCAAACAGTAAAGCATGACACAAGCAATGTCGAAATCATGCATTCAATTCCTAAATAATGAAAAAACTTGATTTAGCGTATACCTTGAACACAATGTAAGTTGCATCGCCACATGCATAAATGGAAAATAGTTATGGACAATCTAAAACTACTGTGTAAACATACTCTACTACACTAACATTCATAATGCAAAGCACCCACCACATCCCATTCATACCATTCATTAACACTAAGCTGCAAAAACATTAAAAATGGCATATTTACATATGGACCGCCCACACAGCCTGGCAACAAGTGTTTACGCAATCAAAACAGAGGGCATTTAATTCACTTCTAAGTCTTAAAGATGCAGTAGCAAAAACAGACTTGGTAATTATAAAGATTAGAGAAAGGGTGGAAAAAATCCTAATGTAAAACTAAATTATGGCTTATTTAAGGTAATTATAAAGTAATAATTTGACTTTATTTTCCCAGAACCCATCCCTGAGTGTCCCAACTTAATGGAGTAAAAGACGTCACGTCCACCCCAGGAACATCTAGTTCTTCTTCCTTCTCCTCCACAACATCATGCCTCTGTTCTTCCTGTCTTCTGCAAAGATGAGGAGGAGAGACCCACCCCCAAAAAATGAGAACTGAACTCTCTGCTATTACGGTGGGACCCTTTATCTGCTGACTGTCCTTAAACGGGTTTCCCGAGAAGGAAAATCGGACTATTTCACAAGTTAGGGCACTAGGGAGAGCTGATCACAGGGAATTTTCATGAAGAGGATCCAAAGATTTTCTTTTGTGCCATTTGAGTTGAAAAATTGATTTCAGCAAAGCTGTTTGCACACATTTCTGTTCATCACGTGCTTTGTGCGTCAGACACACCGTGGTTTCATTTGCACTTAAAAGACCATTTTACTCTCTTTCTTTCTTCTCTAATCTGTCTATCCCCATCCTCATCCTCCTTTCCCAATGAAACAATCAGTTCATCCGCTCTCTTCTAGAGGTCAGGGATGTATTAATACCTCATTCACTCCTGTTTTACCCATCTCAGTACTCAGTTTCTCAATAGTTATTTCCTCCATACTCAGTATGTCAGTGCCAAAGTACTCAGTTATCACTTTATCACTGAAATGGTGCCTGTGCTGGTCCCGGATTCGGTGCTTGGTCGGAAAATCTGCAGATCTCAGAACTGCAGATGCAAATGACTGTGTTTGTTTCAAAATGTTAAATAATTGATAATTCAGTGTCTTGATGTAACGGGTCTAGATTGGGACCAGCACCGGCACGTGTCGGTGGAAAAGGGATGTTCTCAGTACACTCACCGTCAGACCTGCTGAGAAATGATGGGGTGTTTTAAACCCTCTTGCGGTGAGTGTGGTGCTTTTATGATGTATGTAGCTAAACGATGCATTCTGTCAGAATGAGTGCAGATTTTCTTTTTTGTGGTAAATGTTGCATCAGTGACAATCAAACACAATGCCACTCTCTTACGTCTCTCGTGTCACCTGTGGATTTAAGGGCCTGAGGGCTCATAAAAGAAGATTTTCTATCTATTTTGTATTTAATTTGTATCTGATTTATGTGTGTGTGTGTGAGTGTTTCCATTATTTTCCATCCAAATTATAAAAAAAATAAAAAAAAACAAAGAGCTGGAAAACGTTTTCAGGAAGCTTAAAAGTTGAAATCCACTGCCATAAAGAGTGCCAAAACTTTGCTTTGTGTATGAATGGATGGTTTGTAGATGAATGATTGCAAATATTGTAAAAATGCTGATAAATATGCCATTGTACCAGTTTGTACATTTGAAGTTGCACATGTGCCTGTACAGCTAGGTAGCACCGTATATGTAGCTCCAGAGACAATGCTGTTACACATCTGCTGATACAATCGAAAACCAATTGCTTAAATCTTGTTTTATAAAAGTACAAACAAATAAAAATGTTCTGGTGAGAACTGAGAGTCCTTGTGCTGTGTTTATGCAACAAATAATCTCTTCAATCACTCGGAAGTGTCTGAGACAGCAGACAGTCAACCAACGGGTGACAGGGCCTCTAAACCATTATTGGGAACTTACCCAACCTCTACCAAAAAAACAAAAATTTTAACTAAGATGAAACTGGAAACTTTTCTGTTGTTCAAATTAGTCTGTCATCTCTCTGTTTAGGTGAAGTCGTTTGAAAGTCAACGTATCCCTAAAATTTAGTTTCAATCCGATTTTTGAGTACTCAGCATTTATTAGCTGGTTTTAGAAAGTGGATACAGATACTAGAGGCCCAAAAGTCACACTTGATGCAACCGAGACCGCTGTGAAGTTCACAACAGGAATCAACGAGCTCTTAAGTGTGCAACTTCCTGTTTCAGAAATAAGGCAGGTTGTGGTTTCCTGTTTTTGCTGTTTAGTTGTTCAGACAGGCTTTTTAAAGAGAAAATGTAGTATTTAATTTAGAGTCAAAAAAGATGTACTAATGCACGGGTGGGATTTTATTGTACCCACTGGGATCT
Source organism: Sinocyclocheilus rhinocerous (assembly GCF_001515625.1). Lineage (NCBI taxonomy): Eukaryota > Metazoa > Chordata > Actinopteri > Cypriniformes > Cyprinidae > Sinocyclocheilus > Sinocyclocheilus rhinocerous. Next base: position 356,791 of record NW_015670605.1, on the reverse strand, counting down.
GACTGGATCTTGAAATGTAGGCTAACATATTACTTTTCTCCACACATGTGGCCTTGGTGAATAAATTAGAGGTAGAGATTATTTTGATGAAAGATTACAAAGAAAAACAGACAAACTAACTAACACACACACACACACTTACTGATAAAGGTGGCATTCCGTCATCTTCCACAGTTACAGTGAGTGTGTACTGCTGCTGTTTTTCTCTGTCAGGAGGTGACGGTCGGGTCACTATCTCTCCTGTCATACGGTCCATTCTGAAGGTCAGGTCCTGGTTACCGCCGGTGATGTAGTACGACAGCATGGCATTGGGTCCAATGTCCCGATCCGTCGCTACAACACGCAGGACAGATGTACCGCCACCCACATTCTAAAACACACACATACGCCCACTGTTATTTTATATTATAATACATCATTAGTTTAGATTTTTGTCTACTTTTTTTGCCTATAAGCTAACCAGGTTTTATTCTGATTATATTTCTTTCTTTTGACGTGTCACATGCAGACAATTGAATGATTAACACCCAGAATCTGCGATGCTGATATCACTGGTTTGAGGTGCTGTGGTTCTGACCTCACTGACGCTGACGTTGTACCCACGAGGGCTCTGCAGCACGGGAGGGTTATCGTTCTCATCCAAAATATTCACCGTGAGCGACACATCTGTGAACCTCGGAGGGGAACCGTTATCCGTCGCCCGCACCTGATCCAAACACATTAACACACACACGAATCCACGTGGACATCAGTAAACAAACACCCATATACCTCAGAACTAATTATGCAAAACGTACTATATTTAACTTTACAAGGAAACATGTACAAAGTCACGCAACACACTGTGACCATGCATGGCTCTGTCTGGACATTTTCTTATTCAAAGTGAGATGCCTTCATGTGTACTTCCTAGACAGACATGCCTTAAAAAGCAGCATCAGTGCATAGTCCATTTTTAATTAGATGAATTCAACAGTAATATTGATAAAATGATTACAATTTAAATAACTGTTTTCTATTTGAATATATTTTAAAATGTAGTTTATTCCTGTGATGCAAAGCTGAATTTTCACCAGTCTTCAATATCACATGATCCTCCAGAAATCAGTTTAATATCTTGATTTGCTGCTCTAGAGACATTTCTTGTGCTGCTTAAAACAGTAAAACAGTTGTGCTGCTTAATGTTCCTGTGGAAAGCATAATGTATTTTTTTTCTCAGGAATCTTTGATGAATAGAAATGTAATGAATCCTTGCTAAATAAAAATTTTAATTTCTTTGAAAACAAAATCCTACTAACCCCTACTGAAACTTTTGAACTGTAATGTATATGTCTAATATAACATGCCTTTTAAAAACTAGGGAGCATGCGTATGATATAAAATGTTGTCTAGGAAATCTAGGAGTTTTTGTAAAGAGCCATTGCATGTGTAGTGTTTCTCTCTCACTTTAAGCAGGTAACGGTCAACAGCTTCACGGTCCAGACGGGCGTTCAAGTAAACCTCTCCATACGTATTATTGGCTGTGTTGATCTTAAACACGTCCTGCATGTTCCCTGCGATCAAGGTGAAATTCACCTGAAGGAGACAAGAGGGTGACGGAGGCGGGGTTTCGAATGAATGACAACTCATTCAACAGTGTTTTGAATATTTATCTCCCTCACCAGTCCATTTCTTCCAGCGTCTTTGTCCCGTGCCAACACGATAGCAACTCTCTGGCCAATGGGTGTGTCCTCTGGAATAGCCACTGACAAATCCGAAGTGATGTCAAACTCTGGGCTGTTGTCATTCTCATCAAGAATGGTGATTGACACCTGTCAAAAGAACAGAGTGATTGAAAATGAGATGCTTTTCTGATAGCATATAACATTTGTTGCATTAAAAATGTACTTAAAATAATTAAAAATCACTTACCTTCTACAAATGTGCATCAAGAAGGAAATCAGAAAAAAATAATTACACAGGTTAAATTACATGTTTATATAGTATATCAAAATCATATTGTCATATACATTTCACATCACTGTCATATTAGCTACTGGATACAAAGTTTACAGACATTCATTTTTAAAGGAATAGTTCCCCACAAAAGGAAAATTTGCTGAAAATGTACTCAGGCGATCCAAGATGTAGATGAATTAGTTTCTTCCTTCAGAGAAATTTAGCATTACACCACTTGTTCATCAATGGATCATCTGCAGTGAATGGGTGCCGTCAGAACGAGAGTCCAAACAGCTGATAAAAACATCACAATAATCCACAAGTAATCCACACGTCTTTAGAAAAAAATCCATCATCAAGGCATTATAGCTTCTGACTATAATCCATAATAACGCTTCCTCCAGTGAAAAAGTCCATCCGTTGTTGTCCTCTCACATCAAAATCAACTAACAGATTTGCTAAGAACTGTTTTTGCTAGTAAACAGTGTTTGATCTGTGCATATTTCTCTCCTGATTCAGATGAGATGACTTTTTCATTGGAGAAAGCAATATTATGGATAGAGGACTCACATTTTAGCCAGAAGCAACGGTTTGAAGTTAATGACTTTGATGGATTTGTTTATTACAAACACACAGCTTTTCACTTCACGACATTAAATGATGATTAAAATAAAATAAATGATGTGGATTACTTGTGGATTATATGTTTTTATCAGCGGTTTGGACTCTCATTCTGACGGCACCCATTCACTGCAGAGGATCCATTGGTGAGCAAGTGATGGAATGCTAAATTTATCCAAATCTGTTCCCATGAAGAGATAAACTCATCTACATCTTGAATGGCCTGAGGATGAGTACATTTTCAGCAATTTTTCATTTTTGGGTGAACTATTCCTTTAAAATGAACTTTAACAGATATGATTATATTGTGCTCAATTCAGGCTTCTCTACAGTATGCACTGAAGGCTTTAGTGAATTTGTCCTACAGATTGAACAGATCACGGAGGAACTCATTACCACAGTGGAGCCTCTCTTGGGTCCTCCATCATCGGCCACAACAGTGAGAGTGTATGAATCGCCTCTCTCTCTGTCCAACAGTCCCGTCACAGTTATACGGCCCTGTAGAGTGCACAAAATCCTTTATTATTTTACATAATCCATGTAGAGAAATTACCACATTTTTTTTTTTTAAAAGACTGAATTAAATTAAAATAATTTCCTCCAAAGTCCATAGTCGAGTAGGCTTAACTATGAAGTGGTTTTGGTTCACACCAAGCAGGATTTTTCTCTGTGACAAGCTGGTAGAAGAAACCCATTCTATCCCTGTGATCGGTTATTTTTTAAATTGATTTGTTTGTTTTTTCTGTTTGTTCACCCTGCAAGAAATTTATGTATTTATTTATTTGTTTGCTTGCTTGTTCACCCTGCAAGAAAACTGACCAATACAATTTAAGCTTTAGTGTAATGTCCTTACATTCCTTACCCAGACTCTGTAAAAGTTTTCCATATTTTTTTGCACTGATTTTGAGGAGAAAATCTGAACTGGATGGATTTAAGCACTGTAAATTTGTTAAACAGACCAGAGAAGGTACTACATTTGCATTGCTAGCTTTGCCAGAAACGGCAAAACTACGTGCTGTAGTCATTTACACGAGTCAAACACTGACCTCCTGACTAGTCGAATAGTACAAATAAGTCATCATCTTTGCCCTATCACATAGCGTTTTTCTTTTTGGGATGCGTTTGCATCACTTCGTTGCATCATGTTCACTTCAAGGACCTCTACAGCCCTGAAAGACAGCGGAGACCAGGACAACTAGATGAGCCCCAGATACAGATCCCCTGTAAAGACCTTGTCTCAGACGACCACCGGGACAAGACCACAGGAACCAGATGATTCCTCTGCACAATGTGACTTTGCTGCAGCCTGAAATTGAACTGCTGGTTTTGTCTGGCCAGAGGAGAACTGGCCCCCCGACTGAGCCTGGTTTCTCCCAAGGTTTTTTCTCCATTCTGTCACCGATGGAGTTTTGGTTCCTTGCCGCTGTCGCCTCTGGCTTGCTTAGTTGGGGACACTTCATTTCCAGCGATATCGTTGACTTGATTGCAAATGATTGCAAAGATACTATTTAAACTGAACTGAGCTGGATGATGACATCACTGAATTCAATGATGAACTGCCTTTAACTGAAAAATTAGTGTTTACTATTGTAATTTTGCATTATTGACACACTATTTTCCTAATTAATGCTGTTCAGTTGCTTTGACACAATCTGTATTGTTAAAAGCGCTATATAAATAAAGGTGACGTGACTTGACTTGACTTGACTTAAAATCGCCACACTCATTTCTTTTAAAATATAACCTGTCTATTATGTGTTCTCACCGTGACACCATCAATCTTAAAGAGCGCCAGGGCAGCAGGTGAGGTGTCAGGGTCGAAGCGGTACGTCAGCTGGTTCAGGTTATCGGCCGACTGCGCCTTCACCTGGACCACCTCTGTTCCCGTGGCGATGTTCTCCATCAGCGGTATTTCATAACCGGTTGATAGAAAGGCCACGGCTTCGTCCAGTTCATTGAGTAAAGTTACGTAGACACTGCAGTAGCTGCTGTGGAACGGTGGAGACTGATCTGTGGCTGAGACGTTCATTAAATAGCTGGTCTTGGTCTCGTAGTCCAAGTAATCCATTGTAGTTAGCAGACCCGTACTTACATCCACCTCAAACTTATGGTCAGAGCCAGAAACCAGAGCATACGCTACAGCGCCCCCATCACCTAAAAAGAGCGAGACAGCAAAAGTTTGGGATTAGTACGATTTTTCTTTGTGAAGGAAATGATTATTTTTTTAAGCATTAAATTGATAAAAGTGACAGTAAAAACATTTATAATGTTACAAAAGATTCATATTTCAAATTAATGCTATTCTTCAGAACTATATTCATCAAAGAATCCTGAAAAAAAAAAATGGATTCCACAAAAATTCAGCTTTGCATTAACAGAAATAAATTACATTTTAAAATACATAAAATAGGAAACAGTTATTTTGAATTGTAATAATATTTCACAATATTACTGTTTTTAATGTATTTTTCATCAAATAAAAGCACTTTGGTGAGCACAAGAGACAGACCCCAAACTTTTGAATGGCAGTGTATATATAGTTTTATTAAAAATATAAATGATATTAAATATATGTTTTTGATAATACCACTTATTGTACAAATAAATGCCCATAGTTAATTTCTGTGGGTGACAGATGCACCACTTAAAAATAAAATAAAGGAATAAATTATCAATCACATGAAGGAATAAATAAATGAAATAAAAAATACAACTGTAAATAAAAAATAAATAGACATATTTAAAACTATTTAAGTAATGTTTTAAATGTTTATTAATATTTAAATACTGCATTAAACATTATTTATCAATGTATTACTGTTACATTTGATTACTTGATTTTATTTTCAAGTGGCACTCCAATAGTCCTCCAATGTCGTTAGCTAACTATTTCAATAACAATCTTTATTTATATACAGTATCTACGGGACAGAACTCTAGCACACTGCACTCTGAGCCTGAGGCCTGTGAAGACGCAGATGGGTAGATGTCTGTCCAGCTTATGACAGGCTGGACATCCTCTATGAGGAAGTGAAAGAGGGAAGCAGTTACAGACACAAGCAGAAGTGCAACAGCAATGTTGTGATATTGTTTGGCATTAAGAACCAATGGAAAAATACAACACAGCTTGAGCTATGTTTGGTGTATGACACACTCCCACTTTAAAAAGATCCAAATAAATGAGAAGTGTTATGAACACACAACAACAGCAATCATAGATGTTCCTATGAGACACATTTACCTCCTCCTCTGTGAACTAGTCTGGTCCACAAACACTTACAAAGGTCAAGAAGAGAGTGTTTGCACAGGCTTGTGGGACGATTGTGTTGTGTACCTGTGTCGGGGTCTGTAGCTCGGACCACTACCACAGATGTACCAATCCCAGCAGTCTCTCTGAGCCCCAGGCGATTGTACTGCGACTGAGTGAAGACTGGAGACTCGTCATTCACGTCCTCCACATACACAATCACCTACAGACACAAACTCACAATCACAGTCTGATTCACACACACATTATATTCAGCACTTGTCTTTAATGACATTTATTTAAAAAATGACGTTTATAGCTAGAATTAATACAATGTGAAGGCTATTAAACAATGCTAACTAATAGTTAAATAACTATGCACAGTAGGCATTGTTTTAGCAACCTCTATTCTGATATGCAAAGCACACGTCACCTTATAATCAGTTCCTGATGGATTAAATCAGGTCCTTTTTCATCACTGAACATCCCTTTTTACTTGGAAATGTGTCACATTATGAAGCAAAATGAGTTGCAAACTTGAATAAGTAGCTTTAAAAGTAATTTTCTAGGGAATGTTATATTATTTTTCACACACACAAACACACCCTGACAGAGCTGCGCATGCTGCCCTGGTCACTGTTATAGGCCTCCACCTCCAGCACATGAGAGCTACGTGTCTCTCGGTTCAGAGCCGCAGTTCCTCTGCTGATGAGTCCAGACAGACTGTCCACATTAAACTGACCATTGTTGCCTGCAGATAACAAATCACACACACATGAGCCATACTCTGAAATAGTACATCACATAAAGGCTGAGGTTGAAAACAATAGTGCTAATTTATGCTTCTTACAAAATTTTTCTCTATTGGTCTAACATGTCAAATAGAGTCATATATTTCTAAAAGAAAATAGTTAATATTGTCTGCATTATGCCAATATTTTTATGACAATTAAGCACATTTTTATGGATGCCAGTTTCCACCGAATACAGAAAAAAAAAGTTAGAAAAAATTCTGATTCGTGAGATATAAACTCAGAATAGCAAGATATAAACTCACAATTGTAAAAAGTCAAAATTCTGTTTGACTGAGTGTACATATCGCAAATCTGACTTTTTTTCTCTGAATTCCAAGTTCTGAGACATTGCACATCTCGCAATTGTTTTTTTTTTCTGTCACAGATTAAAAAATAAAATTAGTAATTTTTTTCCCCACAATTTCTAATTTATATCTCAAAATTCTGACTTTTCTTCTCGGAATTATGAATTTATATCTCGCAATTCTGAATGATATTTTGCAATTCTGAGAAAAAAAGTCAGATTTGTGAGATATATAATATATATACTCAGAATTGCGAGACAAAAATTTACAATTGCCTTTATTCATTTAATTTTTTTTAATCTGTGGTGGAAAAAAAGCTTCCATTCATTCTCCCCCAGTGCTTACAGTATGCCACAGATGACTGAAAATGCTCAAAATATGACTGAAAATACTGAAAATATTCCTATACAAAGTTTTTTTTATATGTGACCCTGGACCACAAAACCAGTCGCTGGGGTATTTGTAGCAATAGCCAAAAATACATTGTATGGGTCAAAATGATTGATTTTTCTTTTATGCCAAAAATCATTAGGACATTAAGTAAAGATAATGTTCCATGAAGATATTTTGTAAATTTCCTACTGTAAATATATTAAAACTTAATTTTTGATTAGTAATATGCATTGCTAAGAACTTCATTTGGACAATTTTAAAGGCGATTTTCTCAATATTTAGATTTTTTTGCACCCTCAGATTCCAGATTTTCAAATAGTTGTATCTCGGCCAAATATTGTCCTATTGTCCTAACAAACCATACATCAATGGAAAGCTTATTTATTCAGCTTTCAGATGATGTATACATCTCAATTTCGAAAAATTGACCCTTATGACTGGTTTTGTGGTCCAGGGTATTATATGGTATATTGTGCAACAGTGTTAGTTAGTTAGTGCAGTAGATTGTGGGAGTGCATCTGCGCAATGCATTGATGTGTGACATCAGGAAACAGGAAGAATAAATAGTTACCAGAGAGAATCCTGTACAGAACTCTTCCATTCTCCCCCTGATCTGCATCTGTGGCCTGAACCTGCAGACGGACATAACCACAAACACACATAACCACATCACGTACACACCCATGTACTACTAAATAATGAGAGTGAAAGTAACACTTAACACATTGCACACCCACACAAGCATAAACAATAATATATTATTACAATCAAACTCATAATCACACTACAATTGGACTCTTATTTTTACTGTCACAAGTGAAATGTGTCATTTCTTCATAACTAACAGCACAAAATAAAATGCAATATGTTTGTTTGGCTCGACCAATAGCGTGGGTTTGGGATGGGGCGATCTAATGACCAGTGGAAGACCGATCAAACCTAAAACTCCTTTAACTGCAGCCTGAAATGGCTTATTGCTTTTAAATGCAACATCAATATGATAAAAGACATTAATGTTCAATAAATAGTTACTTTTATTAATAACAATAATTGGAATAAATAATTCCAGTGAGTAATATAGTTCATTAGCTTAACTGCTGGCTGTTTATGGATGCTAAGCAATAGCAATTTGTTACATTAATATAGTATGTTCAATCACAAGTATGGCTTCAAATATGGCTTGTCTAATCAGAATTCAGAGTCAGAACTATTTTTGCAATTGCGTTTGGTGACACTAGTGGCCCAGAAATGAAACACTACACCTTTAAATGGTCGTCATGGCATGACTATCAACTCATATTGGCTTGAAAACACAAATACAACTTCAATTATCATATAAATCTCAGAAACAATGATCAGAAGTTGTTCCTGAATATATTTACACACATCAATTCATCATGTTAAGGAGTAAAACCATTTGGCGCACACTGAATGCATCCGTATATTAGTCAAATCCTACTGACAGTGAGGAGGACGGCCCCTCCTTCACTCATTAGCTTTATAAAAAGATGTAGAGGGGAGAAGAAAGAAAGCAGGGATCTAGGGGGGTCTCTTGGAGAGAGATGAATAGAACAGGCAGACCGGACCATACCATCACATGGGGGGTTAAAACTTGAGACTGAAAGTTTGGCTTAGAATGAGCGTTTAGTTCAAGAAGCACACTGCCATGGTCTGCTGATCGCAAAACATAGAGTGATTGATTTTGGGTTAGGTCTCTCTGAACGGATCTCAGCTGCATATATCCTGATCCCCATCTTCCAGGCATCTCCACGGGATTTTAATCAAGGGGAACTTTGGAGGAGTCACCAACCACATCCATCGCTAAAGGTAATGTTGAACCACAAAGAATAAACTGAAAAATAATTCTTATTCGATGAACCCCTGTTGCAAATGAATTGTGTTTTGGATGCTGGTGTCTATACCGGGCTTTTTCATTTTTGTTCTGCTGAGCGACACGGCTATGCTGGTCCACCAGCCCCAAACCTGCACTAACCAGCATAAACCGGCCTGGACAATCATTCAGCAGTGCCAAAACCATTTTGTTTTGCCATGATGTCAGTCATAAATTACATGGGACAGCAAGTTATGTTTGTATTACTGTAATTTACTAATTCATGGATATGCAGTCTAAAATCACAACACACTGTGTACACTACTGTTCAAAAGTTTATTTTTATTTCATTTATTTATTTTTTAAAATAAATTAATACTTTTTTTCAGCAAGGATGCAATAAATTCATTTTAAAAAGTGAAAGTAAAGACTATTAGATTGTTACAATTCTATTTCAAATTTATAAAAAACTTTTTTTTAACCAAAAAATGTATCACCGTTTCAACAAAAATATTAATCGTCACAACATTGATAATAATAAGAAACATTTCTTGAGCAGCAAATCTGCATATCAGAATGATTTCTAAAGGATCATGTGACACTGAAGACTGGAGTAATTATGCTGAAAACTCAGCTTTGCATCAAAGGAATAAATTAAATTTTAAAATATATCAAATAGAAAAGTTATTTTAAATTAAATTTGAAACAAAAACACAAATTAAAACAAAAAACTATTTCTATTCTGACTGTTCTCATTGAAATATATTTACAAAAATTCACTTTAAAATAGAAAAACTAATATTAGCTGCCTGCTTGAGCAAAGCCTAAATGTGATGAAGAGTGCATGAATACATTTCAGCAGATCCATACAGTGGTAACTAATGAAGTGTTTCACTAACAATAGTTCTCGTCTGAGTGGCCTTTTCAGCCTGTTTGTGGCATTTAAGATGAAGAATAATTTCATGTCTCAATGTGTTTTCAAGTCACACTCTGTGTGCTCAGAATTTAACATGCTGACATTTAGGAGCAGAGAGGCAGAGTAATTGGTGACTTGGGTGCTACACTGTGTGTGTGTGTGTGTGTGTGTGTGTGTGTGTGTGCGCGTGTGTGTTTCAGATGGATTGAGAGTTATTTTAACAGACCCAAATTAGCTTTCAAAAAAATAAAAAATAAAACCAACTGACCACATTTCTCATCTGACTGCTCACTTAGTGGGGCACCAACATTTTTAATGTCAAATGCCATTTCAAATGTGTGTTTATGGGAGCGGTGTAGACCAGAAACATACTGTTCTCGACATAAGTACTAAAAAAAAAACAGATGCATAAATGCATTTATCTGTTTGTACATAATTAACATGTAAGGAGCACATCCTGCTCCTGGAGGGTCAATGTCCTGCAGAGTTCAGCTCCAACCTGCCCGAAACATACTTGCCTGGAAGATTCTAGTGATCCTGAAGACCTTGATTAGCTGATTCAGACATTTAAATGGGGTTGGAACTAAACTCTGCAGGACTGTGGTCCTCCAGGATCAAGACTGGACAACCACTGCTACTGTGATAGTATGTTTAACTCTAACTTGCATACACTGCGAAAAAATGACTTCTTAGTTTGTGTGTGTGTGTGTGTGTGTGTGTGTGTGTGTGTGCGCGTGTGTGTTTCAGATGGATTGAGAGTTATTTTAACAGACCCAAATTAGCTTTCAAAAAAATAAAAAATAAAACCAACTGACCACATTTCACATCTGACTGCTCACTTAGTGGGGCACCAACATTTTTAATGTCAAATGCCATTTCAAATGTGTGTTTATGGGAGCGGTGTAGACCAGAAACATACTGTTCTCGACATAAGTAGTAAAAAAAAACAGATGCATGAATGCATTTATCTGTTTGTACATAATTAACATGTAAGGAGCACATCCTGCTCCTGGAGGGTCAATGTCCTGCAGAGTTCAGCTCCAACCTGCCCGAAACATACTTGCCTGGAAGATTCTAGTGATCCTGAAGACCTTGATTAGCTGATTCAGACATTTAAATGGGGTTGGAACTAAACTCTGCAGGACTGTGGTCCTCCAGGATCAAGACTGGACAACCACTGCTACTGTGATAGTATGTTTAACTCTAACTTGCATACACTGCGAAAAAATGACTTCTTAGTTAGTGTTTAATTAGTCTTTTTCCATTAAAAATACCTTTAAAAGACCTTAAAACAAGATAAATGTATATGCCTTATATTATATTAATAAGAGTGTGAGACAAAATGCAATTGCATTTTTGCCTTATTTTTTCACTTATTTTTAAATTTTGCCAGTGCAAGACACACACACACACACACTCAAAAAAAAAAGAAGCTCATATTAAAGACACTTTCACTGAAGGCAAGCCTTAATATCTTATGCAGGTCTGTTTCTCAAGTAAATTTATTATGTATTAAGGATTGTTAAATATTTTGACTGGAAATTGAGACAAATAACTTTCTGCAGTTCAGACAGATTCCCCTCCAGCTGTAGCTCAGCCATTACAATAGTTGATCTGCAAAAGCAAAATGACGGTGAAAGATGATGTTGAGAAGCGAGAATGCTATGCATATTTGTGTTGCTCTATGAATTGCTGTATGGCACATTTCCAAACACAACAATGCACGCAATTGTAGGTGCAGCTAGAAGTGCTTGTGTTTATGCACTTGTGTACATTTTCCTGACCTTAGAGTCTGTGTGTGTGTGTGTGTGTGTGTGTGTGTGTGTGTGTTAGAGAAAGAGAGAGAGTAAGAGACTCTCGCTAATCTGTAATCAATATAGTGCAATATAAATCCACTATACTTTGACCTTTCTTGACATTTCTTTAGAGAAATCGCTCAGTCATTCTGATAGTCTTGCAGAGTAGCGCTCGGAGCAGCATGTGTAGAGCTGCTAGATGGTGATGATGATAAGGTGTGTGTAGGTGTGCAATCCCACCACCACAAACCACTGCTCTGTACCTAGAGGAAAATGTGCTCAGATGTTGCTCTGTCACTGCTCAGGAGACTTCATGACCTGTTTCATTTCATGTTACTCCTACAAATCCTGACGCTATACAGTATTGATACTAAGGTCTTTTTTTTTGGCCCAAAAAAAAAAAAGATTCCCCTTGTGAGAATGAAACGCATACTTGAATTGCATAATAATTTGGTTTACGACACATTTCGGACCACTATGACACATATAAGATCGTAGCGCTTGCGCTCACATACTTGCGAAGATGTTTTAGGCCTTTGGTTCAAAATAAAGTGTCCCTGTACTCTCCATCTCTTTGCCGCCTAAGAGAAACAACTGAGATATTAAAGAGATTTTTTCTTTTTAAGCATGCATACACACACACACACACACCTGTCAACCACATCCTGGCATCTTGTATGCATCTTGCTCAAGCACACATTCACACTTTTGCACAAGCTTGAACCCAGAGGATCACAAAAACACCTACATCTTTACTATAAACACGCTCCACTTAACCCAGATTTAACTCTTCCTGTTTTGCATCTCTACAGATCCAGGCTGACATGGATGTTTCCTTCAATCTGTCCCTCTCTAATCTCTCACTTCCGGTCTCCCCGACGTCTCCACCTCTGGATCTTCACCATCCCCTCACGACCATCATAATCATCATGTGTCTCTTCGTTCTATTCGGGGGCTTTGTGACCTTTCTAGCGGTGGGCTGCCCGTCAGGAGGGTCCTGGGGTGTGGATGGGGACTGCGGTCCGGCAGACGGTTTCTCGTGTGGCCAGACTCTGTCCAGCGAGCCCCAGCTGAAGCTCTGGAAGCGTTTGGGCTCGATGAGGCAGTCATTTTCCTCCACGCCGGCCTTCAGAAGACCCATTCAGCCATACGTAGCCCAGAGCAGGAAGCAATCAGGGTCGATGTCGCCCGCAGGGTCAAAGACAAACGACTCCCACACATATATTACTATACCGGCTCTGCTGCAGTATTCCACCGAGATATAAGTTCTGTTGCATCACCTAGTGAGCTGTCTTGCTATCTAGTATCTACATAGGCAGCAGCCTTCTAAGTGATTAGAAGATGATTGATTTAAAGTGCATTTCATAGGCAACAACTATGTACGCCACAGGAAACTTGACTCCAAATTGATTTCAAAAGAGTTGTCAGCTTGTTGCTAAGCTTGTGATGTGATTCTCTAATAAGCACAAAAATGCATAGCAAGCAAATATGAAATAAAAACGATTTCATCGAATTTAAACTGACTATTTCATCTGTAATTCCATGTATTGAATTAAATGTATTTAGAATTGGCATTTCTATCCATTTGTCTGCCATTGTCACTGAGCTCAATGCATTGCATTCTGGGATTACTGTACCTCTTCCATGAAGGATGCATGTGAAGCTTACTTATATATATATATATATATATATATATTTCTAAAATAACACTGGATGCTGCTTCAGAATCTTAAACAGCCAGAAACCATGTTATTCATATATAATCCATGCTAACAGATAACACTCTCCATGTGTGTGTTAAAACTTTATGGAAACAGTATTCACATCTGGGGCCGGTTGCATAAAAGGTTTAGACTAGTCTTAAAAGTTAGTCATCTAATTTTGTTCTTTAAGACTGGTCAAAATTTGTAAAATTCAGTTACATAAAAATGTAGATTAGTCTAAGCTGAATCCAAAATATAAGACTGATTACCCCTTGGTTAACTGCTAGTTGGTCAAACTGGCTCTTAAGACACGGTCTTAACATAGAGGCTAAGTTTATGCAACTGGCCCCTGGAGTGTGTCTATAAGTGCACATACATACACAATCACTGCAAACATGAGAACAGAAACTGTGACCCCAGCTATCAGCACTGACAGAGACAAGCCAACTCATTTCATTCACCATTCACACCAAACAAAACAAGACGTGACTCAACAATCCAACCATTCGGTGGCCGCAACTCTATAAACAGCTGGACATTGCCTACATCACATTGCTGTGGAGACTAACAGACATGACCTGGATGAGCAAAGACCAGGTGCTTTCTGAGTAATGGTGGCCATTCTGACTGGGCATTAACAACATTTCTATTTATTTAGAGGAAATTCTGATTCATTTGCACGTATGTAGCCCCAAGAGTATGTGTACACTTAAAGCACACTTAAAAATGCCTGAATGTCACAGCATTAGAAACCAAAACAGCAAACCACTTTGCATTCATAGACAAATTGTGGTAGAACTGGTGCTCACATTAACTACTGGCTTATTCTACGGATTTGACCAGTGTTGGGTAAGTTACTCTAAAAAGGTAATTAATTACTAGCTACAAATGACATTTTCAACAGTTTAATTAGATTAATGTACTAAATACTCTCTCTAAAAAAGTATTGCATTACTTATTACTTTCTAAATGCCATATCAATTATTAATTAGTATAAATTAATAATACAAAATTGCATAATTACTCTTGAACTGACCAAAGCATTTAAAGGGAGAAGTTTACATTAAAATCCACAATTGATTAATATAAAATTGTTCTATAGTCTATACAGTATTTAATGCAATAACATAGGAAGTAACTGTAATTATATTACAGAAAATTAAGAGTAATCCCTTACTTTACTTTTTCAAGGAAAAGTAATTTGAGTAATTTATTACTTAGTAATGCAGTACACCCAACACTGTGTTTGACAGCCATAAAATCTTTATTTTGAACAGTATATCTATTGTTTTATCATTTAAAACTTATTTTTGTAAAATGTTTTGCTGGAAAAAAGTGTGTTTGTGTCATCTTAAAATACTGTACTTGTGACTTTTAGTGTTTTTTAAAGTGTGCTTTAAGTGTCCAAATTAAATTTTTACTTTTTTCAAATAACTGTTGTTGTGCCACTGTGACTCCGGTTTACTCCGCAACAGCAAACTCATGCAAACTAAAACAAAGCTTTGCATATTAAAGATGGAATATTCCCCAAACTAACTTCAATAACAGTTCAATATCAACTTCAACATATGGAAAGAGGTTAAAAGCCCTTTGAAAATGAAAACGCCCTTTATTTAGTCATCTGAAATGATTCTGCTGGCTTTCTAGGACTTTTAAAGCGTCGTCATGGTTACCCTATTATGGTATTTGTTGCCAGCCTAGAGATTGTCATGGTTTTCCAGCACAGCAGAACATGACCTCACAGAAAACCACTCAAAACGTGATAATGCTACCATTGTTACAGACAAACACAATGTAACAATCATACACCCTCATGTGCTACTTCATAATACCAGTATTGTGATAGTTCTGCTGTTGTTTATTGGAATAAAAAGTATATATATATATATATATATATCCATGAGCATTCTTTTTATATATCAAATTTTAGCAAATGGCTGCAATATAACAAAGAGTGAAAAATGTAAGGGGGTCTGAATACTTTCCGTACCCACTGTATATATATATATATCCATGAGCATTCTTTTTATATATCAGAGTGAATTGTGAATATGAGCATGTGTACCTGTAATATACTAGTTCCTCTGGGTATGTTCTCCAGGACGCTGGTCTCATAGCTGTTCTGGAGGAATATAGGCCTGTTGTCATTGACGTCCAGCACCTCCACATATACTGTAGCTGTTCCTGTCCTCCGACTTCCCGCTGGACCATTATCTATGGAGAAAACCATCAACAGTCTGGCCAATACAGTTAGGAAATCCTGCTCGCAGTACAAATAAAATACAGTTCAAAGATCAAGCTTGACCAATTAATTTCTACAATGTTTCCAGTTGTTCAGGATGATTGGATAAGGATTTTTGGTAACACTTTATATTAGGGAACACAAATTAAATATTAAACTATTAAAGAGTTTCCCCTCAATAAACTTATTGATAGTAAGTAAGGAAGTTGTTGTAGTAGTCATGTTTAGGTATTGGGTAGAGTTAAGGGGTCTAGAATATGGTCATGCAGAATAAGGCATTAATATGTGCTTTAGAAGTACAGATAATATGCTAGGAATATTCATGTTAATAAGCAACTAGTTAATCGTGAATAGTGTTCCCTAATCTAAAGTGTTACTGGATTTTTTACAATTATTTTACATAGATTAGACTCAAGAAAAGCTGGTATCCTAGCTGGAATGTTTTAGTATACTTAAAACGAAATTATATAATTATATTTTATTTTTCTAATTTATATTATATGCATTTTAATTGATATTATACCTGATATTTATAGGTTTTGCATGATCGTGGGAACCCTGATAGCAACATAAAAACACTGCCACAATACAGTCTTTATGACTCATATCTTCACTGGTCCTACATGGTAGTCATTTTTAAATAAACATTAGTTGTACCAAGCAACAGCATACCATCTGACTGTGCTAAAACTGGCCTGAGCCACATACAAAAGACCCACAGAAGACAAGCCTTGACTCGCTTTGGCTTACCAAATTCACTGGTATTGGTGTAAAATGTGTTAAGACAGAGAACTAAAACAATAAGATAAAGTAAAATAATTAGCTAAAATTAATATATGTTATCTCGACCAAATATTGTCCTATCATAACAAACCATACATCAATGGAAAGCTTATTTATTCAGCTTTCAGATGATTGACACTTAAGACTTTATTATTTATTTAAAAAAAAATTTTTAATCATGACAACTCTCTGAACATTTTAGCATGGTGATGGATATGACAATGTTAATGTATTTGGTCTTGGCGGAACAGATCTGCTACGCTGCTGCTGAATTGCTGCTGCTGTTGGTTATTGCTGTAGTTGTAGATTATTGCTGCTGCTGCAAGCAAGTACAGGAACTTGCTACTGCCAATGCATACGGCGATACGGTGCCGTGAATATTTAAGACATACTGCTGCTGCACAAATAGCATATAAAATAACCCGTAGCAGATCTATACAGGTGGAGCTGTGGGAGGTGGAGGGTTTCAGAGAACTCTAAAAGCGCGCTGCAGGAATCTCTAGTGAATGCTAGCCAGCCATATAAATGCAAGGCAGTAAGCTCATTGGCTGCATATGCAGCATGAACCAATCAGATTGTGCCCAGTCGTTTAACTCTCTGAATATCATCAGTTACGTTAACAACCCATCAGCCTGCGCCATCTAGAGTTTCATGACTAAACTACTCATTATGTTAAAAATGTTAAAAATACATTTTTGTATGTAAAATGACTTGGAAGAGTCTTTGTGCTTGAATCACTGTAAAAAATAAATATTCCCAGAGTCATGTGTTCTGGTCTTCCAAAACATGCATTTCATTTCATCGTAATTATCATTTATAATCAGATAAGAATAATGATGTATTTGACATAATACTTGTATTGAAAAAAGTGGCCAGCATATTTTAGTTGAAACTCATTAAACAGGTATTAGAACAGCTGCAGTATTTCTAAATGCACTCAAGTCAAACAGGAAACCACAACACTTGCTTTAAACTCAAAGTCATTTAGACAGGAAGCTGCAGCAGATCATACCACATGTGCACGCATACATGCATAACCAGTTGCTTTCTATATGAAACTCACCAATCGCTTCAATCACTAGCCTGTACAAGGCCTGAGTCTCGCGGTCCAGACCCACCACAGTCCGTACTATTCCAGTCCGGAAACCCACACTAAACGTTCCATCTTGGTTCCCAGCTATAGGGACACACAAAGACAGACTAAGAAATCACACATCTCAGCTCTGTTCTAAATCTCTTGTGTGCTGCCTCAAAAGACATCATACTAACTATAATAGAACCTCATAACTGACTGATTTTGAATGTGCTAGTATTGTGTTGTCATACAAACAGCATTCCTCAATTGATTTCAATGGAGTTTGGCATTAGCATGTTGCTATGATAATGATGTAGTGCTGTTCTAATGAGCATAAAATACACAACACACAAATATTTGGCAAAACAGTGAAATCTATTTAACTACACCTAAACACTTTTCGCAAAGATAATAATGTGGTACTCTTCTAATGAGCATAAAATACGTATATTATATAATATATTTGGTAAAAATTGTGAATTTTTTTAATTTGAGGTAATGATGTACAAATACACAGTACACGCAATTATTTAATAAATTAGTGAATTTTTAACCAATTCAACTATATTTAAATAGTTTTCATGAAGATTCTTATAAACTTAAAATACATAGCACACGCAAATATTGTATAAAATAGCGCTTTTTTAATTGATTTAACAAATACTTTTTGCAAAAATAATGATGTGGTAATCTTCTAATAAGCATAACACATGGCACACAAAAATATTTGGTAAATTAGTGTTTCAAATATATATTTTTTAACTATATTAAAATACTTCTCATGAAGATAATTACTTTTCTAATAAGCATAAAATATGTAGCAAAAAATAAGCATAAAATATCACTAACATATATTGACTAAATTAGTGAAATTTTAACCAATTTAACTATATTAAAATATTTTTTGTAAAGATAATTATATGGTAATTTTCTAATAAACATAAAATACAAATCACACACACATATTTGGTAAAGTAGTCAATTTTTAACCAATTTAACTATACTTGAATTCCTTTTGTGAAGATAACGTTGCTCTTCTAATAAGCAGATAATACATAGCACACAAATATTTGGTAAATAGTGATTTTTAACCAATTTAAGTATACTTTTCGTGAAGATAATAATGTAAAACATTTCTAATAAGCTCAAAATACATAGCACACAAATATTTAGTAAATTAGTGAATTTTATTTAGTAAATTAGTAAATACTTTTTGCAAAGATAATGAAGTAGTGCTCTTCTAATAAGCATAAAATATATAGCACAACACAAATATTTGGTAAAACTGTGAATTTTTAAGCAATTTAACTACATGAATATACTTTTCCCTTCCGAATGTGCTTCATCTGTCACTTAAAATAATCTTTTCCCCACTGAGCTCATCGCAATGCATCACAATTCTTCTTAAAATGCTGTCTACTGTATGTAGGCCGCTCACTGGATTTTGGAACAGAGCCTTAGCTTCACATCTGTTGACAGCAGACCCAACCAAAATCCCACAGTGTTGCTCCATCAGCACAAACTCACTCGCACCCTCTGATCTGTGACCTTCTGCACTCTGACCTGTGATAAAATAGCTGAGCTCTGAGTTAAGACCCGCGTCATTATCCGTGCAGTTCAGTCTGACCACCACATAGTCACGGGGCACGTTTTCATCCAACGATACGTTATACATGCTGGGGAAGAAGGTTGGCGTCTCATCATTCATGTCCAAAACTGCACAGAAAGAGTGACAGACATCAAGATGATGTAGCATTTGCATCTAAACACAGCGGGGCAGTGATCCTGCTATGTACCTGTGATAGTGAGAGTACTCGTGGAAGTTCGAGGAAACTGGTCTGCGTCATACGCAATAATCCTCAGATAATACTGGCCGATCTGCTCGCGGTCCAGCACTGCGGTGGAAACCAGGACCCCTGTGGTGGTGTTGAGCCTGAAGTCCAGCCGTGGCATCCCCATCTGAAGCGCCATGGTTACCGCACCATTTTCACCTTCATCAGGGTCCTGCACCTGCACCTGAGGGAGGAAACCAGCGGGGGGCAGCAGAGCACAGGACAGTTTCATTACAAGAACTTCACTAGAAGTTGGCATTAAATCAAAGATGACCCCAAAAGTGGTACAAGACTCCTCAGATTTTTATGCCAAGTTGATTTTGAGTGCAAAAAGTGTTCCAAAGTTTTTACTGATAAGATATTTTGGTCCCACTTTATTTACATATGTGTAGTTACACAAACATTACAGCTGTAGATACTATGTAACAATGTGTACTTACACTGTGGTTACATACTACGTACACATCTAGTTACTATGTAAGTACACAGGTATTAGGGCCACTTAATATAAAGTAGGACCAAAAAACTCACTGACCCAAACTTTTGAACTGTAATGTAACTAAACGTAAGCAAAGATTTATAATAAAAATAATATTTATGATCATTCTATGTAAGGCTGAAAGGATGACTTTCCCCTACAAAGCGAGTTATTGACAAAATGTCAAATCCACTCCTTTCCATAAAGTTAAAATGCCTGGAGATCTCTGGCTGTCAAGTTAAGTAGCAGTTTTGCTTGGTTTATTTCAAAAACACATTTTAATATCAGAATTTGAACCCAGGTCCCCTTGCATACTAAATGAAAAGCCGGTCTTGTTGAATATTTAATCAGTGCACTCCTGGTCCTTGTAGAGACTTCAACCAATCAAATGCTAACCCTGAACACAGATGATCCAATGGGAAGCCCCTCTGGTACTTCAGCGACAAATGGGAGGTTGATAAAGGCAGGATCATTATCGTTGAGGTCCAGGAGGTTCACATACACTGTAGCGCTGGCTGAAGAGCGCAGTGGAGGCGTCCCAACTAAGGAGGGCAGCACAACAGAGAGAATACTTATATACTTTACTGCACAACTTCTTTGAGTTTTCTCTAGTCATTAGATCCACTGAGGGGGAAGAAAATCTTAATACTGAAATGTCAGTTTATATTGTCAAACACAACTCAGACTAATCCTCAAAACAGACTAATTGAGGAAGAAGCAAACATTTTGGTGTGACAGACAAAACAATTGGAATGGAGTATTAGCCACGAGTAAGTGAAATGATTAATAATAATATTGGGATGATATATGTTTCAGTTTCTGGATATCTGGGAATATATGAATTTTGAAAAAAAAAAAAAAAGATTTTTGCCTAAATATGTATCAGAATCCGTAAGTCTGATCAAATAATGGGTAAAAAAACATGACAAAAAGAGATGATTACTATTAATTCTGGTTAATTAAAAGTTTGTGAAAAGTCAATATATATAAATAAAATCTCTGTATTTACTTTCACTTTTGATAAATGTAGCGCATTTAATACAATATAACACCTTGCTTAATAAAAATATGAATTTATTTGACTACTATTGAACGGTAGTGTATGTAATACAGAAAGTTTGCATACTGCAATTGGTAAGACCATTATGCTAGCATGATATTCTGAACACAGACTAGACAGGCTAGATGGTCCAGAAATAAAGAAACTGAAAGTTGGCGACTGTAAAATTCTTTTTATTGTGACCTCAGAGAGAGAGAGTGAGGCATTATGGGACAGGTGAGAGTTGCTTACGGTCGGTAGCAGAGACAATGATGGTCCTCATAAGCTGTGCGGAGCGGGCGTTCTGACTCTCTCGGTCCAGCACCGCCCCACTGGTGCGGATCTTCCCGGTGTTGCGGTTGATGGTGTAAAAGGGGTTCCCTGGATTTATAGAGTAGACCACCATCCCATTATCACCATAATCAGGGTCCACCGCTAATACCTGCGCAGAGAAAAATAAAAATTAGTCTTAAGGCACAAAACAGAGTCCTGAGGCGCAGAAATTAAATCACACCAAACCTCTCCCTACAGAACAGCATGATGGGAGATTTATGCACCGGGCATAACTGTCTAAAACCCTGGCTGTTTTTTTTTAAAGAGCCAATCAATTATTCACAGTGCTGGTGGAGAAGCACTGAAAATCACTTAATTGGTCATTAGAGAACAAAGGATCTGTAGGTCTTTAATTATTAAAACAGGAAGGACCAGACAACTGTGTTCTCCATTGATTAGAGGGAGTTTAAACAGATGATGTACAGCATGGGTCTAATGTAAAGTTTATCTAATTGATTTGAACTCTGAGGGGGACATTTCACACACGCATTTACTCAGGCATGTTTACAGACAATTTTAAAGGCGATATATGTGATGTTGCAATGTTAAAATGTGTTCTATCCGATTCCCCTGAAAAGTTTGAAACACTGCAGCGTTTTCAAAACACTGCAACAAGGAGATGCATTGCATAAAGTCCACTTTGCTTTTTTAAGGACATATCCAATGACAAGGGGCTGTCAAGCTTCATAACTTATAAAAAGCACCATATAATAAAAGTATTCCATATGACCTGTATTTAAAGTCTTCTGAAGTCACATAAAAGCTGTGTGAGAAACAGACTGAAATTTAAACTGTGATTCCATGAAAATAGTCTCTTATGTTGTATACACTACCATTAAAAAATCTGGGGTCAAAGAAAGAAACTTGGGAAAGAAAATCAGCAGGGATGCATGAAATTGATCAAAAATGACAGCAAAGACATTTGTAATTAGGGCTGGGCAAAAAAAAAATCTATTTTTCGATTAATCGTTTTTTAAAATGACTCGATTCGATATCGATTCTCAAAAGCTGCGAAATGACCTTGCGCGATGTTACAACAGAAAGCCTGTCATTCATTCAGCGCTTATCATGGCCATACGCGTGATTCGCAATGCTCAGGTGAAATGCTATAGTAATACTATAAATCTGCGGAAGCATTTGATATCACGCATAAGGCGCCATGATTTCCGCAATAAATGAATGACGGATGGGCGGTGCAGTTTTGTTTACTACACACATACTAAAGAGCGGATGACGCTCGCGGTGTTTTCAGCTTCTGCCGTCTCACTATATGATGATATGAACACGAATGTCATCTCCAGCTGCTCTGAGAGTCACTTCATTAGCATTTTAGCGTTTCATTTGAGAAATCTACCGTCATATCACATACACAGCAGCTGCAAGTTCTTCACGGCAACCCGTCAAAATAAAAGTTCAGTTTAAAAAGGAATAATCACATCTGTTTTCTTTTTAATTTTAATAGTAAACCTCTGTTGTGCAGCACTTTGTTTGCCTTCATCTGATTTCCAGAAAAATTAAGAACATTTTATAGGGCCCTACTATTGTTTAAAAAGGACCCTATACAAAAAAAAAAAGAATAGGTTTAAAATACAGGCATGTGGTTCTTATTTTCTTTTTTTTAATTCACCATTTGTAAACTGATGTTTACTGTTCATTTTTTAGAAATATCAATAGCATTTGTATTAAAACTATATTCACTGAATGTAATCAAAAAATCGAGAATCGAATCGAATCGAGAGCTTGCGAATTGAAATCGAATCGGGACATCTGAATCGATACCCAGCCCTATTTGTAATGTTACAAAAGATTTATATTTCAAATAAATGCAGTTATTTTGAACTTTCTGTCCATCAAAGAATCATTTCTGAAGGGTCATGTGACACTGAAGACTGGAGTAATGGCTGCTAAATATTTTATTTTACAGGAATAAATTACATTTTAAAATATACTCAGAGAAATTTTTTTATCTTAAAAATATTTCACAATATTACTGTTTTTACTGTATTTTTGATCAAATAAATTAAGCTTAATTGAGCTTCTTTCAAACATCTTACTGACCCCAAACTTTTGAACAGTAGTGTACAGTATGTTGTATGAAAAAGAATAGCTTGGGAATTCTGTTAAACATCAGATAAAAGGATTGACATGATAGAGAGTAAATGATGACGAAAACTGTGTTTTTTGATGAATTATTATTACTTTAAAGGGTTGATTAGACCACATTATACCACTGTGTTGACCCAGTAAATGGATTGATGGACTCAGAACCCCTACCAGAGTGTGGAAGTCAAACGCGCTTCAGGACATGTGGTTTTTACATCCACTGTTCTGTGATTTAAATTATCCACCCATTTCTTCCTTTGTTCTGTTTTATCTCTCTCTCTCTCTCTCCTGCACGGTGTCCAGCAGGGTAATCAAGTATGCACTTGACTCTGGGCTACATTTTAATTAGCCATCGGAACCTCCTAATGAAGTTCAGGACTGGCTTGTTAATTAACGGACAATCAGGGGCATATTTAGCCAAAGACAGAGCCAGAATAAAACACCTAAACATTTATAAACAGAGGGTTGAAGTCCACAGTTTCTAGAGGCCTGACCACATTTAACTTGAACACACACTAAACCCACGTCATAAACTCAACAGTGTTTCCAATATACTGTGAAACCATCAAGTTTGCATTTAGTTCACTTTTTCCTCAGATGCCATGGCCACAGATATTGCCCACAGTTTAGATTATCTGATGAACCACATGCAAAAATGGCAAGATCTGGCTGAAACCACCAACTTATATGCAACAAGACGTGCACCAGTCCGCTCGGATTCAAAGTTGTTGTTACATAGCTGATGAATGCTTACCTTATAATGAAATTTAAAGGTTATTGGCAATAAATTTAAAAATATATATATTAAGAGTTGTGTTTGAGGCACATGCAAACTGAAAATTCACAAGCAGAACTGTATGTTCTGCTATGATTTGAGTTACATGTATGGAGTAATTAACACTTTTCACGTCTGGATTGATAGAAATTCTACTTGCATAGTCCATAAACATTTTTTGTTTTTAATAATATTTCTGGTCTAATATTGTGGTAAAATTGACCACAGAAAAAGCAAGTCAGATGGTCTCTCTTGTCTAAGTGGGTGGTTCTTGGCCAGAATAAACTGTAATCTGGACCAGCTTTTCAAGTCAAGTGTTTTTTATTTGTATAGAGCTTTTTATAATCTATACTATTTCAAAGCAGCTTTACAGAAAATAATGCCTTAATGTCTTAAAACTCACCATGCAGTAGCCGAAAGCAACGCCTACTGTATATGCCAATAGCCAAAAGTCTAGTTTATTTACATTTACTGGCACGTAAATCTGAAATCAATGATACTACAGTAATGGCAACAAAGTGAGTAACAAAGTTGTAGTTCATTTAAATAATGACATAGCAGTCAATCCTTAAAAGTAGCAGAAAATGTATTTAGAAAAAACTGAATATTTCATATAACTGTGTCTGCATATGTGACTTACTAATTGCCTCAAAGAAAAATGTCTTTAAAAAGATTTGATGCCATGCAACTAATCTTTCAATCCAATAGACTAGCTCTTCCTTAAAGGTGATGTAATTAGTTTGACATAAATGAATCAACAAACTGCATGAATTTATGAGTTTAATTAATGATTTCGTCATCAAAACAGTAATTATTGCAATTCTGTTTGATGCTGCTAGTGCTGTATAAATCACACACTTCACCACCTGGTAAACATGATGCTGTTTCCTGGTAGACTGATAACCCTGTGAACACTGACTCATGGAAATGCATCAAAAATAGTCCATCATATGGCAGTTTAAGATTTTGGAAACACTTAGCCAGTTCTAAATCGTCCCTAGCTATATGAGACTCAAAGTAGAGATGGTGTGACTGACATTAACATAGGAAATAATTTATTCATTCACCAAAGGAGGGAAAACCCCTCAAGATGGGATTTTTCACATACTTCAAGCAGTAGAATAATATGAGCATATAGAAATCTCTGTAAAACGTTCCAAGGACACCGAGGTGAGGGCCCACTTTGAATTCAACTGCAAAACTGCAGCCGATCAAAGGCAGGGACAGGGGGGTTTTCTCCAGACGGAGAGGAGATGGAAACTTGTACCTCTGGGTACAGTGGGGATTTGACTCAAAGAGAAACTATAAGACATTAACACTCACAAAATCAATAGTACTAACTGTTTACCTGCTGACATTAGGATCAAACCTCTGCTTCAAAACTGCCACTGTTTCTGTATCTTATCATTTCATCTACAGTAATCGATACACGTCTTATACGATGGGATTTTAGTCTTTTTGGTGTCTAACCAGACTTCTAAAAGGGGAACTTTGCGCCATTAAAGAATAAAGATAAAAGCCATATGATACTTTTTCTTTTTTTGTGAACAGACTGAATTTTAAGCCATGATTCACTGATGATGTCTTCACCCAAACACTGAATGGAGAATGAGATCTGAGAGCTGCACCAGAGAGGGAAATTTATCATTAAAAAAGTATTTAAATTTCAGGCTGATCTGCATACAAAGCTGTCAAAAACATTTCTGAGGACATATTGCTTAAAAAAAAAAAATCAGTTATTAATATATTTGTGTATAAGTTGATGGTTGAGAAGAACTAAAACATGAATGTATCATTAGCAACCTTCATGTACAGGTCAAAGGTCAGGTCTATAGTTTATAAGTCAGTCTGAGATCAAAAGGTCAGTGCAGAGGTTAAAGGTCAGATCAGTGCACTCACAGTAATAACGTCAGTATCCATGGGACTCATCTCCACAACATTCGCTTGATACGGCTCATCTCGCCACATGGGGGCGTTATCATTTATGTCCAGAATAGTGATGTTCACCTGCAGTGGACAGATGCACGCAACATAATAATGCATTGCTTCGGGTGACTTTGCTTTAAAATATGATGAACAGTAGACACCCATAATAGACACCCAATTTCAATAAGTAATTACATTTATTAATGATAATAGTCACAATAAACAATTCTTCTGTCTAGTAATATGCAGTGGCTCTCATAGTTGATGTCGTTTGTCTGAGGTGGATCAAAGAGTCAGCCGTTACCGTAGCGATGCCGGTTTTCTGCTGTGGTCCCACCCCTCCATCAACGGCTCTTACGATCAGAATGTACTCGGACTTCATCTCTCGATCCAGAAGAGCTGTGGTGGTGATCTCTCCTACATACACATACGGTCATATTCAGCTCAGACACACATGAACCTGTTCCAGGCAGCTGGATGAGACTGAAGATAGTTTCAACTGAAACTGATAATGTACATAGTAATATTGTTGTTTCTATCTATTTAAAGTTGCAATTTTGATTGAGTGGTCCACACATAAAAACGTTCAATCAACCAATGGCATCAGTTTGGGGCGGGGCTACCTGGAGTATTTGAAACCTGTTGAAAAAGTTTTCAAAACAAAGAATTGTTTTGTGAAATGGAAATCTATAATAATTACTATAACTATACTAAGTGAGAAAGAATGAGAGCACTTATTTATGTGTTTTCAATATACAGTTCAATAAGAATCCTAACGTAAAGTGTGCGCGCAGCCGGCCATATTAATATACATAATATCTTCATGCACATGCAAATTCAGTTTATTTGGCACCACGTAAAAACTGCACAGTAAACACTACTAAAATATGCCTTATATAATATGTAGAATTAAACATTTCTGTTTAAAGGGGTGGTTCACTGGTTTTTTTCTAAGCTTGATTGTGTTTATGGGGTGCAGTCTAACATGTGTTAATGCTTCGTTAAAAAAAAACGTATTATTTTTCACATAATTTACCTTTATTCCACACCTCTACTTTTATTGTCCCTTCTCTGAGAAACGCGCTGATCATTTCCTGTTTTTATGAAGCCCC
>NW_015670605.1:327947-328848 GCF_001515625.1 Sinocyclocheilus rhinocerous | reverse complement strand
TTAATATCGCTTATCAGTTTGAGCTCGATTGAGAAGCAGAGGATATTATTGAAGAGGATCGTGCAGAACCTGTGCAAGCACGGCTTTTAATGGTAGGCCTATGTTTTTTGTTTGTTGTTGTCTCATACTTTTAGATATGCCGTTATTTGTAAATGCTACTGCTTATGTTAGCTTTTAATATACGGTTTTATCCTGATTAAAGCTTTAATACAGTACGGCAACTGAACGTTTTACCATGTTTAACGCTTCTCATAGCTATGTGAAAATAAGTGTATAATTGGAACAGTTCATTGTTGGAGCTGAGCTGAATGAGACAGAGAGATGCAGAGCATGTGCAGAGCAGGGGAAAGCGAGGAACAGTATTAACCGCTGCTTTAGAACATTGATTTTGAAACTTGTGAATCCATTAGAATCATTAGAAGACAGAATCGCGATTCATATATGAATAGATTTTTACGTGCACCTCTAGTTTTCTCTTCCTCTTCTCTAAAGCAGCGCAGCATGGCCTCGCCCCCTTTGCTGCCTTTTCCCGAGGGCGGGGTTTATCAGGGTTTGTGATGTCACGAACCCGGGAAGTAACTCGTTGTAGTCCCTACCAGCCATTTTTGTAGGCATTAAACTGCCAGAATTTTAAAAGACGATATCTCCATTTGCATTGAACTTTCAGCTTCGTAACTTTGCAGATATTGTTTATGCTCAAACAGCAACATTACACACTAAATAACATTAAAAAAGTGAAATCGCAATCAACCACCCCTTTAAATCCCAAGTGAGCCAAAGGCAAGTGCGGAAAGGAACCCAAAGGATTAAACAATTACTGCTTTGGCGATAAACCATGATAAAAATCCCGATGGTTAGTATTACCGTTTCATATTTTAATTATCATTAAAACCATATTCGA
>NW_015670605.1:314470-325902 GCF_001515625.1 Sinocyclocheilus rhinocerous | reverse complement strand
CGTTTTTGTAGGCATTAAACTGCCAGAATTTTAAAAGACGATATCTCCCTTTGCATTGAACTTTCAGCTTCGTAACTGTGCAGATATTGTTTATGCTCAAACGGCAACATTACACACTAACTAACGTTAAAAAAGTGAAATCGCAATCAACCACCCCTTTAAGAACCTCAACCTTTTTGTTTCGACTTCTTTTGGAAGGGTTTGTGCCTTTATTAGAAAATGAATTGCAGAAATTAAATAAATACTCATTTTATGCAATCTGGAAATAGATAGATAGATAGATAGATAGATAGACTGTTATTAACTGTTATCCGCAAGAGCATGAGGGTTAAAGGGCAGGTGTGAATGTGTGTGCCGTTGTCCACCTGAGCGAGTGTTGAGTCTGAACTGTGAGCTGCCCTGCAGGGAATAGATGAGAGAGACCTGACCAAACTCCCGAGACGCGTCCAGGTCTGTGGCGTTCACAAACAACACTGTCGCTCCTGACAGAGAGAGAGAGATAAAAGAAAAAGGTATGAGGATGTAAACAAACCATCAGATAATAAATGTGTGAGACAGACAGCTGTACGAAGAGGAAAAAACAGATGAGGTGACAGACAGGGATGGTCTTCAGACAGGAAGTGGTTAGTGTGCAGCGCTGTGCATTGATGGAGACAGGGTTATGGATTTCAGGATTATCAGAGTGCGTTCAGTACCAGTGACACACACACAAGCGCACAACAGAAGCTGGGCACAGCAAATGTAATTTCCCCTTTGATGATTGGAGGTGAGTCTATTGTGTGGAATAAAAGCATTGAGTGAAAAAATGCATGAGAATCATGTACTTTTCTTCTGCACAAAACCTTCTTGCTCAATTAAAACACAATGATATAAAAGGGAAAAAAAAGAAAAAAAACAAGACAGAAAAAAATATCTTGAAGAAGTTTTGTGGTGTGTCCACAATAATGCTGCACACAGAAGAAAAAAAACTGTAGCTGAACAAACGAAATTAGCATTTTCTGAAGGAAACACCAGTGCTTGTCATGTAGTTTGTTTAGTTGTCTGGTGTGAATGAGAATCAACATTGTTAATTCATTTTAAAAAATATTGTTTCTCCATTTGTAAGGAGTTGCACTCGATAGATGGTTAAATAAATGCAAGAAAGACAAGTCCAATAACAAATCATTATACAAATAGACATAGGAAAAAAGACGGAATTCAGTAAGCAAATACTACAATGAGCAGTATTACTCACATAATACTCAATGATAAATAGTGGGAGATTTTCAAAAAAAAAATAAAAATAAACGATGACCACAAAAACAAAACATTACAAATGACAACATCACTGGCAAATAGTGGGAGATTTTATAAAATAAAATAAGCATAAAAACATATCCAAAACAAAGTGCAAATGGAGCCTGTGTATTAACGAAGTCCCTTTTAAGGCAAGTCATGTCACTTGGCGGCCATCTTTGAAACGCCTCTCGGGCATGCAAGTACAGCTCCTATCTCTTTGAATGGGGAAACATCAAATTCTCCAAAACTGGTCGCCAAGCTTACGATTAAATTTCATATTTGAAATCACCAATGATATCTGACAACAACTGTATCATAAATGTTGTTTAGTTTGCTCAAATAGCGTTATAAAAAGCTTATTTCTCAGGCTAGACCCACCAGTGCGCATGCGCAGTCCTAAGCGCACGTCTCAGAACAGCGGGGGCTTCGTTCAATAGAGCGGCCATATTGAGCGTTGCATTTTTCTCCATTTAAAACTATATAGGTGCGTCCCAAATCGCATACTTATGCACTATTCTATG
This sequence comes from Sinocyclocheilus rhinocerous, assembly GCF_001515625.1. Classification (NCBI taxonomy): domain Eukaryota; kingdom Metazoa; phylum Chordata; class Actinopteri; order Cypriniformes; family Cyprinidae; genus Sinocyclocheilus; species Sinocyclocheilus rhinocerous. Next base: position 324,103 of record NW_015670605.1, on the reverse strand, counting down.
ACGTTTTGTAGTATAAATAGTGTGAGTAGTATGTTCACACTGAAAATTCCAAAAAGAAAAAGTGCACTTTAAATACCCGGATGATGCACTTAAATAACCGAAAAAATGAAGTGTGTAACCTTCTAACAAAATAACCTTATATAATTCATACATACCCGGGGAAGTTGTGGCCTAATGGTTAGAGAGTCGGACTCGTAACCCAAAGGTTGCGGGATCGAGTCTCGTGCCGGCAGGGATTGTAGGTGGGGGGAGTGAATGTACAGCGCTCTCTCCCACCTTCAATACCACGACTGAGGTGCCCTTGAGCAAGACACCGAACCCTCAACTGCTCACCTGGCGCCGCAGCATAAATGGCTGCCTACTGCTCCGGGTGTGTGTTCACGGTGTGTGTGTGTTCACTGCTGTGTGTGTGCACTTTGGATGGGTTAAATGCAGAGCACTAATTCCAAGTATGGGTCACCATACTTGGCCACATGTCACGTCACTTTCACTATACATGGTTGAGTACATAGTGCATAAGTACATAGTGTATGAGTGCACAGTGTATAGTGCGTCATTTGGGATGCAGCTTATCAGTGACACGTCTTGGGTATTCTATAGTCTTTGGTATTAAGCAGTTCAGGTTTTAATAACAGGTTTAGAATGAACCTCTAACCAGATTCTCTGGGGAGTATTTGAACTCTTTGGTTCTGGTTTTGGATGGTCAGAACTGAAACAAAACTACCAAAAGCCTTTGTCCTAACTCTGGGAAAACAGCACTTATTCACACAAAACATTATATTAGTGTGGAACAGAACTAGTGCACAGCTGGCTGAACGTTGTAAATCATCACTGACAGGAATCTAGTTATGTTGTCATGAGGTTTTGAGCACTGGACATGTGCTACATGTTGATGTATTCTTCCATTTTTTGATAATAGAATTGTAAATGTACCTGCAACGATATTCTCAGGTATGTTGACGATGTAAGACGGGAGGCTGAACTCGGGTGGGTTGTCATTCTCGTCCTGCAGAGTGAAGCAGGGAAGAAATCAGTGTTTTAGGTATCTGAAAGTCTTTAAATATTAACTCATTAATTTTACACAGGGAAAACATTTTGGTTATATAAAAAGCTTTTGGTTATAATTAAATGTATTGATGGAGTTCTTTGGGGGTTTAATGGAAACTCACAGGCTGTGGCGATGGGAAATTATTCAATATCAGATGCATACACTGTTTTACCACTTCATTTCAGCTCAACGTTCAGTAATAACACATACACACACAGACGTGGATGTGTCAAACCCCTGCTGTTTTTCAGACGAAATGTGTCTAATCGGAATCATAATAAAAGAGCAGAGAAATGTCAGAGAGAAATTATCCATGGATTAATCATTCTAGTCAATGGACCTCAGAGAAAGCCAATGAATTCAGAATTAACACACAGATCACACAACGCCAAACTGTGTTTGTTTGTGTGTGAGGAACTTGAACCTGAAATGACGGTTCTGGGTAATCTTTGTTTTCACCAGATTCAAAGATGAAGTTAAAGGAATATTCCAGGTTACAAGTTGAGTTCAATCACTTGTGTCGTAACATTAATTTAGACTTTTTCTATAAAAAAAGCTAAATTTACCATTACAGTGAGTCACTTGCAATGGAAGTGAATGAGGACAATCTGTAAACGATAAAATACTCACTGTTACAATAAGGTAATATGATAAGATAATATGATTTTAGGGCAACATTTCTATCTAATTTTACAACTTGTTGCCATGACAATATAACATAAACCCTAAAACAACAGTAAAACTGTCAAAAACAACTTTACAGCTCAAATAATATGCTTTAAACAGAAGAATTAATGTAAGCAACTTTCTAAAATATAAAAGCATCAAATATCTGCTATAAAATCCTCCAATAATTGGCCCCATTTGCTTTAATTCTAAGTGCCTCATAGCAACCTTTATTTTCTTTATTATAAAACCATAGATGAGTCGAAGTTATTTTTTGTTGTAATCAATATTACGCAATAAATGCTGTCAATTGAGCTTAACTGGTATTGAATCCAAAATATTTCTTTCAATTAAAAGACGGTTCTAAATACACAAAATAATGTTCTTTTTAGCAGCATCATATGACCCCTTTAAGATACAACATAAATTAAAAGTTCATCTGTCCTGCTGTAGTTTTTAACATACACTAACACTGAACAGTTTGGGATCAGTATTAATATATTTTAATATTTTTTTGTCCCTGAGATATCATGTGTGTTTATTTCAACTATCCTTTTCTATATATGATCTGTGTGTGTGTGTGCATAGACGAGTTTGTGTTTCAGATGGGTGTTGCCTCCGTTAACCAGTTGACGGCTGTGATTGGTCCTGCTAAACATATAAGGACCGCCCCAAACACTCGTCCTCTGCCTTCGTGCCTCGCTGACTTTGTGCTTCGTGCCACTGTGTTTCACCTTCGTCCTGATGGATTGTGTTTCCTTCGTCTTTGTTCGTTTCGTCATCATTTGATTGTGAAAGAGATATTTTTACTATAGTGAAACTGTGAGTGTTTGTTATTGTAAACCTAACTTCTGATTCTCCAGTTTATCTGACCATCGCCTGTTTGACTACGACTTGGATTCTGATTTGTGTTCACCACAAGTCCTTGTAAAAAGATTTTTGCCAAAGTAAGGGATGTAGGGGGTTAGACGCCATTTTATTTGTATATCTTTTTCACTTTGTTAACGGTTAAGGACGTTAGGGAAGTGAAGCTGTCATTTTTGATCCATTTAAAGCATCCTTGATCAATAAAAGTATTATTTCTTGATCAAAAAAACTTACTGACCCCAAACATTTGAACTGTAGTGTAGCAGACATAATATTACAAACATTTGCATAATTTTTTCCTCTAATCATCACCCCGTAGGATTGCACTCTTTCATGGTGTGGTATATTGAACATTCCCTCGGGAGGTAGGTGTACTCACAAACAGCTCTATGGTGACGGGAACAGTGCTGTTGAGGGACGGGTTCCCTCCATCTCTGGCCATCAGAGTCAGAAAGATCGATCCACCTGGAACCTGCTCATAATCCAGAGGACGATTCACGGTGATGACTAAATAAACAAACAAACAGTTGTTATGACACTCAAATCGATTAAATATAAAAACAGAAACAAATATAAACTAATATTTCAGCACGTGTTTACTAGATAGCCATCTATAATCCATTTATGAAACACCAGAGGTCACAAAGGCTTCTCTAAAGGCATTTTCACGCTTTAAGGTGTTAAACCCAAATCCGATTCCCCGCTAATGCACTGAGCTATGGAGAGCGCATAATGTAACCCATCACCAGCATGAACAAGCTGTGAAATTCAAACAGAGCAATGTTTTTATAAGCATTATATATGTTGTTATTGTTAACTAAAATTATAAATATTAAAATTTGTTTTCATTAATTGAAATCAGGCTGAAAAAAAATTTTAATCTAAATATTAGATTAAAAAAAAAAAAACGTAGAAATGTTGCCTTGACAACTAAAAATCAATGGAAGTTAAATTATGCATTAAATAAAAGAAGAAATAAATAAATAAATTTAAAAAAATTATGCAAACAAAGCAAAGTTTTCATAGTGTTAAATCAGTGTTGTTATTATTAACTAAAACTAACCCAGTCCACCGACTTATGCTTGGTTGGGCCAGAAGCTAACATCTAGCACTCAAACAAACAGAGCAATGTTTTTATAAGCATTATATATGTTGTTATTGTTAACTAAAATTATAAATATTAAAATTTGTTTTCATTAATTGAAATCAGGCTGAAAAAAAATTTTAATCTAAATATTAGATGAAAAACTTAAACTTGCAATTAGAAATGTTATTTTGGCAACTAACTGAAATAAAAATAAATAAAAGCAAAATAAATATATTACCCCCCCACACACACACACACAAAGCACAAAATTACTCAAATTTAAAATAAAGTTTGAATGAAAACTGAAAATAAAAAAGTATTATAGTAGTATAGTTTTATAGTAAAGAAATGATAAATATAGAAATTATAAATAAATTATATACTAATAATAATACTAAAATAAAACTGCACCAAAGTCACAGTATTTCACCCTTCAGAGAAAAAACAAAACAAAAAAAACAACAAACAAGAATGTTACATCACCTTTAAATCTAAAGGTGGCAATGTATGGCAATGTATAAAAGTCATTAAATTAATTGAATATCTGATCACTTTTTGTCCTAATCGAGTATCATTTAAAAATAAAATAAAACAAAAAATAAAATAATGGTATAGTGAATATGATTGAAGGATTACAAAAACCATGTGAACTGGCAGACACACACAACAACACACATCGCCACCTGCTGGTCAGATAAGTGCAGCACCTGCCGTCAAACTGTCAATCACAGCACAGATTAGAGCGGACGGCTGAAATTAGTGCTGCCGTGTCCACATGCGGAGAGAATTAAACACTAACAGAGACATACTGAACACTAACAGAGTGACTGACCCACAATTACACACCAGAACAAGGCTCAGGCACAGGGAGTCTATAAGAGCTGGCTGTTCACATTCCCATACATCTCAATGGCTCTTTTTTTCATTTCCCATTCTTGGTCTGATTGTGCTTGATTCATCGGTGCATTTTTCTCTGAAAAAAACTTCTCAATTCAACTGACATCATCCTAAAACTTCCTAAAACTTTTCAACCCTTCCCATCCATTCTGATACATGGCATCCACTTTTCACCATCCTATCAGTACCTGAGGGACAAAATCAAACCCCACACTACATTTTCGATGAATAATTATTCTGTTTTACTACAAACATCAGTGACGAAATTAAAATGTGTTGAGAACAGCATTTCACCATTCTACGTTTCTTCCGCCTGCCTTTCTAAACTCCACATCTCTTTATGTTTCTCACCCGGGCTCGGATTATTTGTTGTGGAGCCTGTTCGTTCTCCATAAGTGAACCCGTATACGCCTCCTTCTGGAAGATTGGTGCATTGTCGTTTACATCCATCACGTTAATGCGAAGGCGTCCTGTAGTCTCCTCCCCTCCTCCATCACGGGCCAATATTGTTAAAGTAAAGCGCCTCATGAGCTCATAATCCAAACAGTCTCGCAGCGTCACCCAACCTGTCTCAACATCCAATGAGAACCTGGAGGAGGAGTTCATACATGGAAATGAGTCAGCATTAACTGATTAATAGTTGCAAGAGACGTAATTAAAGACACAAATTAATTAACCAGCAAATGAGAACTTTAAATTGTTAGACTGACTGACTTTGGCTGGAGAAATAACTCTGTTATTGTCTTGTATTATTAACAAACTATTTTCCTGTTTAACACTGTAAAGCTGCTTTGACATGACCAGTATTGTATAAAGCGCTATACTCTACCAATAAAGGTGACTTGACTTGACTTAGATCATGCAAAGGTTATGTTCAGAACAGCATTCTACTACCATTAGAATCATATTTTAGCAGTATACAGTATGTATACAGCGTAAGTAGTTTATTTATTTATTTATTTTTTGTATTATACTATTAGTATAATATTTCTCTCCAAGGCTGTGTTTATTAGATGAAAAATATATTGGTGAGAATAAGAGGCCTTTTTCAAAAACATAAAAAAATACATACAAAAACATAAAATAATTATTACAAACTTTTGACAAGTGGTGTATTTACTGTATATAATTATAGTAATTATTTTAGCTTATATTTTAATTACTTATTACTTATTATTACATAAATTTTTACTAAGTTTTAGTTTTGTTATGGGCTTTTACTCTTAAACTTAAAAAATATATATATATATTTTTTTTTCAGTTTTAGTTTTTAGTAATTTTAGAAGCTCAACTTAAACATTTATATATATATATATATACATTTTGTTCATCTAATATTGAGATTTTATTTTATTTATTTATTTATTATTTCAGTTACTGAATTTTTTTTATTTTATAGTTTTAGTGAATAATACACTGCATAGCAAGCCAGAATGCCCAGTCATTTTACATTTTCAGTATATGCAAAAATATGTACTATATTACTGTATATAATATCCCACGATGCAGTGTGCTTGATTTTAACCTCCATTTCCATAAACAAATGAATAATTGTAATTGTAAAATAATGCATTTTAAAATCGGTTTCTTGACTCCCAACAAAACTTGACCGGACTCCCAAAATACATTTTGCACAATAAATAAATAAATGTTTTCAATAAAATAAACTTATTTATAAACAATAATACATAAAAATACAAATGCAACAACCATTTTATTACTGAAATTAGCTGATAACTGGATGTTGCTCATTGAATTAAGTGTTTAATATGGTGATGTCATGAGACAATGCAGTAAAAGCCTACTATTTTTGTTGTTGCATAATGTTTTATAAATAAATAAAAAAAACATAAAAATAGTATGACAGTATACAATCAGTACTGTGTAGCATGCAGTAAACAGTATGCAAGTATTCAATTTCAAACACAGCCACAGAATCAGAATCAGTCTAAGGAAACAGGGAAAAAAAGGCATGCAAATCTACAGGGATGTGGATTAAATTAATCAGAGGAAATTAATGAATTAAACAGGATGCTGTATCAGTGTGAAAGGTCACAGTATGTTAATGAATGATAATCTCACTGGTCTGGCTCATCGCTGAAGTAATACCGAACCACTCCAAACGTGCCAATGTCATTATCCGTGGCCTGCAGAGAGAAACACACAAACAGAGAGCAATGAGCATCATCAAGACGCATACTCTTAGTTGTTCTGTATGTCAGTGTGTGTGTGTGTGTGTGTATCCTTGAGTGTGTTTCAGTGTTTTAATATTGAGATGATGGTGTCAGCAACCCCTGTCCTACCCTACAAAGTACTCTGTTCTGCACGATTAACGCTGAAGCACACATACACACACACACACACACACAAACACAGACACAAGCTCAAACACTCACTCTTCAGGAAGGACCATAAGGGGAAGAACTCTCCTCACACCAGATGGGCTGGCATGAACTGGCCGCCCTGTCCTCTGTCCTAAAACAACACAAGCTTTTGCTTCACCTCTTATAAAAGTCAAGTAAAAGAAAGTAAAAACGAGTGACAATACATAAGTGGTCTCACTGACATATTCACCCACACCTCTATACTCCTTATTTTTGCTGCTGTTTAAACCCCAGTGAGCTGCCTTGATGTCTATTCGATTTGGAGTGCTCTATAAAGACAGCAACTCCACATGTTATACAGAAGTGCATGCACAGAAGACTTGGCTCACAATTGATTACAAAAAAGTTTGATTTTAGCTCGTTACTAAGCTAACAATGTGATACTCTAATGAGCATAAATATACATAACTCACAAATACTGGGTAAAATAGTCAGACAGCCCCGCCCCCAAACTCATGCCATTGGTTGAGACAGAAGCTGCCACAAGTGGCACTCAATTTTTAAAGCGACAAAGCAGTGTTGCTATTGTTAACTAGAACTAATACTATAAAAAATTGTTAATAAAGCAGTAATAAAATAAAATATACATTTTGGATGGAAAACCTAAACTTAAACTTGAATAGAAATTAGAAATGTTACCTTGGCAACTAACTGAACTAAAAAGTTTAAGATGAAATAGTAAAATTACTAAAACTGAAAAAAGCTAAAAAAAAAAAAAAAAAAAAAAAGAAACATAAAAAAAAACTAATAAAAAATGACAAAAGCACATAGCAAAATTACTAAAATGAAAACTGAAAATATAAAAATAAAAGTTTATTCAAAATATTAATAAATACTGTAATAGCATACAAATAATACCAAAATAACACTACACCAAAGTCAAACTATCTCTCTCTCTCTCTCTCTCTAAATGGAATGCTCACACAGTTAAATAGTCTACTCTTAATTATTTTAGCTATCTTTAGAATGGAACGTTTATTTACACTACAGTTCAAAAGTTTGGGGTTGATAAAAAATGCAATTATTTGATAAAAAAAACGTTAACCAATTTAAAATTACATTTTTCTCTTTTAATACATTTTAAGATGTTACTGTGATACTGTGATATTAAATATTGTGATATTTTAAGATGTAGTCCTGTGATGGAAAGCTGCATTTTCAGCATCATTCCTCCAGTCTTCAGTGTCACATGATCCTTCAGAAATCATTCTAATATGCTGATTTGCTGCTCAAGATACATTTCTTATTATTCTTATCAATGTTAAAAACAGTTGAGCTGCTTAATATTTTTATGGAAACGAATATATTTTTCAGGATTCTTTGATGAATAGAAAACTTGAAATAGAAATATTTTTGTTAATTTATAAATGCTTTTACTGTTACTTTTTTAAAAATCAATTTAATGCACACTTGCTGGAAAAAAAGTCTTCCTTTCTTTCTTTAAAAAATTAATTAATTAATTAATTAAAATAAACTTTTGTAGTGCATAACCAACTTTTCTGCATCAAAACAAAAATCTGTATTTTCGTTCTGAATGAATCAATTAATGTCCAAAAAACGATCAAGTTAGACGTGTAAAATATTAACACCTTGGAGCATGATGTAAACAAAATATATGAATATGTATCATTCAGTATCAAAGCATGTTACGTTTTTCTCTTGAAAATGGGAAATAACGTGTTTCCAGAAACCACAGCGACAGATTCTGAATTTGGCACTCGTCAACATCACGAAAACTGCCCCAAACGACACTACATTTGATAGTAAAAACAGCACAGGAACATTAACAGATATCCCAGTGAAGTGAATGCTGTGTCATAGAATAGAGACAGCATAACATGTGTGTGTTTGCATGTAGAAATAATCTCTCCATTGTCCTCTCTATCGCTCCTTCATGCCCTTTTGCACAAACAAAATCCTCCTTTTCTTCAGGCTCAGTCCTCACACTTCTCTCTGTTTACCCCTCTCTCTCTCTCTCTCTCTCAGTGTGATTGACAGGCCCATAAGTGCAGTGATGACAGTGCCGGGGCTCCGGGTGTTAGCGTGACAACAGTCGCTACGATGACAGGAGACTTAATGCAGGTCAGGTGAGATAGACAGGGATCAGAATGGAGAGAGGACGGCAGAGGTGATAGCATCTCTCTCTCTCGCTCCTCCATCCCTTCTTCCTGCTCATCTTTTCTGCTCAGTCTGGCAAAGACACACACCTGAAACTCCAGACAGCAGCCCAACAGAAACACAAAGACACTAAACTTCAGTAAAAGAGCAGAGGAACGGCCTGAAGACAGGCCTGAATGTGCACCTGATAGTTTTGACCAAACCCTGAAAAGATGGTTCTCATTGATTGACACATGTCAGACAACATCTCAGCGTGAATGAAAGCAAAAGCGACACCAGGGTGAGGAGAGATCCTCAACAGAGATCCAGCTGTGACAGATGAGACAAGAGATCATCAGCAGAACGAAAAAGTCTCTTTTTATTCACTCAGACCAAACAGCCAACAGTTAGTGCCATGACCACAACATAGAAACAAATAAAAACAAAAGTACATACAATGTCTCGTTTTGGAATACCTGAAATATATATCGTACTTAAGCTGCGTTTACATTGCAAGTCTTAATGCACAGATCCAATCTGTTGACCATATCCATTTTTTTTTTTTTTTGTTTACCTTAGAGCCCGCC
>NW_015670605.1:313441-314091 GCF_001515625.1 Sinocyclocheilus rhinocerous | reverse complement strand
TTTTTTTTTTTTTTTGTTTACATTAGAGCCCGACCAATATATAATTTTGCTGATATTATCGGCCGATATGAGCCTGTCGCAGATATATCTGTATCGGCGAATATGCCGCCGATAAGAATTTTTTTTTACAGAACATACAACGCAGATTAAATGCTTCTGAATGGTGTAATTACTTAGTTTGTTCAACAGAGCGCGCTCCATTGTTTGCTACTGGTGACCCAGGTTAGTCTCAGCCTCAGACGTCACGCCCACGGACCTTCGGCGATCCGACGAGTTTGAAAATCGTGCAGTGTGAACTCGGCATAAACGTCTGATGCATATGGGACACAAAAGTGGAAACACTTCAGGTGTGTCAAAGTCGTCATCGGATTGGTTGAATTCTAAAGGATTTCCGGGAGACGTGTGTGTTGCGTTCTTTAATGTTCCGTCTGGAAACAAAGATGCCGTGACACCAAACCCCCTCACGACAGAAGAAAGCCGTAGTGTTTACAACTGTGACGACGAGCGCTTATCAGGATCAACTAAATGCTGGAGTTTCAAAAGTATGTGAAATACTTAAAGTTTGCGGCATAGAATCTTTAAAATACGTCAGAGAGTTTTACACACCGGTCTGCTATTGTGGCGACATTTCCACGCCCCGAAACGTGACG
>NW_015670605.1:310819-313431 GCF_001515625.1 Sinocyclocheilus rhinocerous | reverse complement strand
TAGTTTGTCCAGCAGAGCGCGCTCCATTGTTTGCTACTGGCGACCCAGGTCAGTGTAGAGATGCGCGGATGAGCTCAAACTTCACCCGAGTCCGCTGCTTCAAATAAATTATATAATTTTTTAAGTTATTTATAATAATTGAACTTTGCTGTTAAGTACACTGATGTCAGACTCATTTTGAATAATAATGTTTATTGTTAAATTGTTAAATACCCTGCCTCCATTACATAGGCCTATGTTTGTCACATCATTATAAGAGTTTGATCACCACATTTGAGTTATCATTGCAAAAAATGTGTTTATGTGTATATATTCTGTTTATGTATATACTGTATTCTATATACAGTACCAGTCAATAGTTTGGACACACGAATGGGAAGTGTGTCCAAACATTTGATTATACTGTACTATAATATAGCCTATACAAAGAATATCGGCCGATATATCGATATAGGTCTCTTTTTACTCCCTAATATCGGTATCGGCATCGGCCCCCAAAAAACCCATATCGGTCGGATTCTAGTTTACATTCACAATAGACACGACTGGTATCTGATATCTGTGTTTACATTAATTCCCGCCCAAAATTATTGTCAGTGATCGCTTTACTATGCACATGGTAGGCCCTCAGATTTTGAATGGCCGTGCTATTAAAGGGGTCATATGACGAAAAGCCAAAACCCTTGTTAAAAACTTGGGTGTTTTACTTGACAGTGAGCTGAAACTTGATATTCAAGTAAATTCTGTGGTTAAATCTTGTTTCTTTCATCTCCTTCTCTCTAAAATCAAGCCTTTCCTCTTTTTTCAAGACTTTGAGAGACTATTTCATGTTTTTATATAATCATGTTTAGATTACTGTAACTCACTGTATTGTGGAATGAATGCCACTACCTTGGCCCGTCTCCAGTTGGTCCAAAATCCATCAGCAAGACTCTTAATGGGCCTACGTAAATTTACCCATATCACTCCTGTCTTAACTTCTCTGCATTGGCTGCCTGTGCATTTTAGAGTGAAGTTTAAAATCCTTGTTTTTGTCTTTAAATAACTTAGCTCTCTCATATTTATCCGAACTGCTTTTCTTACATAACCCCTCTCGAGCTCTTAGATCTAGTAGAGAGAGAGATAGATCAGCTTTCCGTTCACATTTGGCCATAACAACAACAAAAAAAGAGGGATTAAAATGAGTGTGACAGGAACAACACAGCCAAACTAGATCAGAATAGAGAGAGAGAGATTTGGCAACATGAATATGAAGCCTGTATTTAGCCAGCAGCTATACTTTATAGACAGACCATCATCAGCGACTGTCCTCCTTCTTCCTGCTCTTTATGATTAAAGGAAAAAAGCAAAGAATGATGAGAGAAAAATTGAGAACAGAAACCCAGATAAAGAAATATGACCACTTATGTCAAAGCTACAGATCCTCTCCTCTTCTTCACTGAACTGTAATTTAAATACTATTAGTGCTGTGCGTATTTCAGACCTTTCCTGTCAAAGTGGGCTGATAATAGCCAGAATAAGCTGCAAACTGGACCAGACTTTATGTAACAAGACAAAAATATGGCTATGTGAGACTACAAGTGGCTGAAAAATAATAGTGAACATTGGTGCCTAAACAAATAACTAAATATCAGCACTAGATAAGTAGGCAGAGCTGAGTCAATGGCTCTTTTCCAAAGCTTTTAAGAAAGCATTTTGGTCAATATCTAAGACAAAATCAGCTGAAAGAAATGTTGATTATAAATGAACTGCAAATACTGGAAAGTACTGATTAAAACAGCACAATCTAATTAATTAACAAATGTGTGTGTGCTATGATTTTGTGCTTATTAGTGCCAGTAGCTGAGCAACATGCTAACCTCAAACCTTCCTGCATGACCTTTAATGCATAAATGAGAGTTCAGAGAATAATTAATGGAAAAAATTATGCTTTTCTAACCCAAAATAACTAACAGATGAATATGTACACATAAACCAACAAAATTCCTCAGGAGAAATGAGTGAACAACCAAACAACACATACACACTCAGAGGGACAGAAATCCATTAATGCTATAATGGCTGAAGGAAAAGCGTGTGTATAAATGCATGTGAAAATGATAAATAGGACATAGAGAGATGCAAACAAACCACAGCCAAAAGACAGACTGAAAACAAAGAAGCAATTTAGCAGATATGAGCTGCCCTCATCTCATGAGACACATACAAACTAAATCACTATAAATATTTATAATGACAACCACTGCCGTCACTGATAAATATTAAACGTCTGTGTGTGTGTGTGTGTGTGTGTGTGTATAGGTTGTTTATATAATGTATTGTGAAGCATGACTTTGTGTGTTACACTGCAAGAAATGGCTGTTTGAAAATAACAAGTAATAGAGATTTATGCTCAAGAAGTGATAAAACAACCTTCCCATGGAATAAGACAAAACAACTTGGTAAGATTATGTAATACAAGACAAAAAAATCAGCTTTGACAACAAGACTAAAACCGAAAATCCCAACTTGACCTTTGCTGATGCTGTGCATGATGTATGATTTAAATCATAGACTATATCAATATTATAAATTAAATAAATTCAAATAAATGAATATAATTGTATTATATA
>NW_015670605.1:305844-310697 GCF_001515625.1 Sinocyclocheilus rhinocerous | reverse complement strand
TATATATATATATAAATCCTATTTCATATAAATTATGTTCTTTTGTATTTTCTTTTGTATTTTCTATTCACCATCCTGAAAATAAAAATGTATCATGGCTTCCACAAAAATCTTAAGCTGCACAAATGTTTCAACATTGATAATAAAAAAAATGTTTATTTTGCAGCAAATCAGAATCAGAAAGAGCTTTATTTCCAAGTATGTTTGCACATACAAGGAATTTGTTCTGGTGACAGAAGCTCTGTACACAGAGACAGCAACAACAACACACAGATAACAAGAAATCAAGACGTGAATAAAATACACATATGTATATCTATTTGATTTGATATATCTGATTTTGTAGCTGAGCCAAACCAGACAGTTATTGAAGTTCACAGGACCGACTCAATGATGGCTGAGTTGAAGTGTGAGCAGCTCCTGTGGCAGGTTGAACTTCCTCAACTGGCGGATTTTTGTTGGGCATTTTTAACAATGGAGTCTATGTGATTGTCCCACTTCAGGAGCTTGACAGAGGGGTCAGTAGAGGTGCAGTCGTTGGTGTAGAGGGAGAAGAGCAGTGGGGAGAGAACACATCCCTGGGGGATGCCAGCAGTGATGGTGCGGCTGTATGACATGAATTTCCCCAGTCTCACTAGCTGTTGCCATCTGTCAGAAAGCTGGTGAGCCATTGACAGATAGAGCTAGGAACAGATAGCTGAGTTTGTTAGGTCTGGAGAGTGCTGAGATGATTGTATTAAAAGCCGAACTGAAGTCCACAAACAGGATCCTCACACAAGTCCCTGGGTTGTCTAGATTTTGTAGGATATAATGCAGTTCCATGTTGACTGCATCATCCACGGACCTGTTTGCTCGATAAGTAAACTGCAAGGGGTCCAGTGAGGGTCCAGTGATTCCTTCAGATACAGTAAGCCAACACCAGTCTCTCAAACGACTTCATGACTACAGATGTTGCAACAGGTCAGTAGTCATTAAGTCCTGTGATTTTGGGTTTCTTTGGGAAGGGGATGATGGTGGAGCGTTTGAAGCAGGCATGGACTTCGCACAGCTTCAGTGATCTGTTGAAGACCTGTGAAAAATGGAGGCCAGCTGGTCAGCACAGGTTTTCAGACAGGATGGTGAAACGCCGTCTGGGCCTGGTGCTTTTCTTCTCTTCTGCTTCCTGAAGACCTGACGCACATCATCTTCACTGATCTGAAGTGCAGGTGGGGGGAGAGGGAGGTTGCTGGAGGTGTTAATGGTTGTGTAGAGAGATGGTCAGAGCGGGTGTGGGGTGTGAGACCGGGAGTTTCAAATCTGCAGTAAAACTCATTCAGGTCTTCAGCAAGTTATTGATTCGCCTCAGTGCTGGGGGATGGTGTCTTGTAGTTTGTAATGTCTTTCAGGCCTTTCCACACTGAAGCAGTGTCGTTTGCTGAAAACTGGTTTTCCAGCTTTTTGGAGTAGCTCCTCTTAGCCACTCTGATCTCCTCTGTCAGTGTGTTCCTGGCCTGACTGTGCAAGATTCTGTCCCCACTCCTGTAGGCATCCTCTTTGGCCTGACAAAGCTGTCTGAGTTTTGCTGTGAGCCATGGTTTGTCATTGTTGTATGTTAAATACGTCCTGGTAGGAATGCACATATCCTCACAGAAGCTGATGTATGATGTCACAGATCGTGAGCTCGTCCAGATCGGTGGCATCAGCTTCAAAAAACCTCTGCTGCACTGGAGCCCTCAAAGAAATCGGCCATGTTCACCTCTGACTCCACTTACAGCCGATCACCTCGCTGCCTGCTGACTGAACCTTGGCTTGAGGTGCACAAACACAAGCACACAGCTGTGATGTGAAACTACACTTGTTTTATAATGCAGATACTGTATTTCTGCAAAGTGAGGTTCTCCTAAAACAATTAGTGAGCTTCCTTGCTGCTTGCTAAGGCAGAATCATGACAGAAATGGAACCTCACAAGTGACCAATTTGAAACCCACACAAGTAGAATAGAGATTTTTTTCCTTCCTCAAAGCTTTGCTGATGGGGCTGTAGGGGTACAGGAGTCAGAAACAGCTGGGTAACCCCATGCTAAATGACTGCTTACTCACTAATTAACTTCACCTGCTTCACAGTGAACATGTGTGTGATCCCACCTGCTTTAACAGCTCGCTGAATAATGGCACACCATGAAAAGTGATGCTATTGAGCTGTGAATCTGCAGCTGATTTTACAGGCCGGTGGTGCAGGATCACAGCACTAAATCCACTTAATGAAATAAAAGAGCTTTTATGACAATGTTAAAAAGACAGACAGCATGGATTCACAATTCAGATAATATGAGCGGGTAATAAGTGATCGTTAAGAGTTAATGAGGCTATATTTATGGGGTGATATAGTCTGGAATTGTGTTAAAGGGACAATATCATTGAAAATTTGAAGGAAAAAGGCTTTTCTTGCACTCTTGACATAAAACAGGTGACTATTGTTAGTAAACAGTACCTGTAGGGAAGTGACGATTATATGTTGTATATGATGCGTCTCCGCTGTTGGTTGTAATATTGGTGAAGTAAATCCACACTTTGCTGAAGAAGCGTTAGCAAACTCTTGAGCAGCAACAATCGTACCATGTACTCCGCCATTGTTGTGTATGTTTGTTCGCACTTGCCTTTAAAATTGACACGCACTGCGCATGTCTACATACCTAACACGTACCACGTACGTGCATGACGTCACCATTTAAAAATATTCCCGTTTTGGGTGTTTACACGGAAACGATAAGTGTGTCGTTTTCAAAAACTTGCACTTTGAAACCCGTTTTCAAAAATATGCATTTTCAGTCCGCAAAACGCCATTGTCATGTAAACGAACAGCAAAACGCATAAAAAGTTTCCCGTTTTTGGCTGAAAACATTGTCGTGTAAACATCAATTGATCATTTTCAGGGACCTCAGGAAAAACAAAAAATAAAATGCGACACATAGTATAGTCATAGTGTATGTAAAACTGTAATTTCTACTAGGAGCTAGTAGGAGCACTAAAAAACATAAATATAATTATATAAATATAATTATTGTTTTCAAACAACTTGAATGGGCACAAACCCTTCACTAATATCTAGAATGAGCTATGACATCAAATAGAGCAGATAGGAAAATAATAATGTACTGTATATTAGGGGTCGGCGATCTGACGATTTTATATCGGGATCGATCTAGAAGACATCTACGATCTACTTTTCAAGCGAATCTTAGAGATTGTGATCTTTTATGTTCTCGTAATAATGTTAAAACTACAGCAATGACTGCCTACTAGATGACTATGACTGGCCAAATTATATCACGTGTCTTTATTATGTGTCTTTCATGCGTGATGATGTATTTGAAAACAATGCAATGTGAGCTAGCAATAGTAGTGCGATGAATGAAATTTAAAATTTTGTTTCGATTTTAATAAAACGATTATTAAACCGCTTGCCGTTTCTTTAATTTAAAGCGGTGTGCTTTTGACCATCCTTAAAAGCTTAACGCCCAAATAAGTCAAATCAATCTAACGTGACTGTCGTAAAAGGTTTTCTGCGAGACGAGCTTTATTAAAAAAAAAAAAGAGTTATTAAAAGCGCATTAACTGCGAAAGAGCCTGTTCCTCAGGCACATTTTGTGTGAGCGCTCCGGCACAGAGCTAAACACGAACAAGCAAAGTATACTTAGGATTTCAAGTACACGCATAAACGGTCAAATATACACAAAAAATATGTAAAAAAATGTCTGTCTTGGCGAGTATTTACGTAAAGACAATCAGTTATGTCTTAAATGAACAAACAACTGGGAAAGAAATTGGATGCGTGTCAGTATTAGATCTGTGCTTTCGGTCTTAAAGAGACAGCAGCCTAATAAACATACTGCTGTCTGTGTCATTCATGTTAAACAACAAAAGACAGAGAAAATCCCTCACTACTCTTGACTGAATCACTAACTTTATTAAGAATCAATGTATATTTAATTCATACAGTGATGCAGGGTTTTAAAGTTTAACTCAGGGTTTAGTGACCATTTTGACAACATATTGTTTAATGCAATATTTTAAATTGTTCAAATAGATAAGTCATAAGCTTGTTCCAGTCTGGATATTCTCAATTTGTGAAGATTGTGATTCATATCGTGGATTGTGATTTTGCGTTATAAGATCGTGATATGATATTTTGGGGAGATCGCCCACCCCTACTGTATATCATTTAATATTTTGAGAACCATTGAATCAATCAATCAATATGGCACTGGTAAAATATCCACTAAAATATAATGAAATTGTTTACAAAAAAAAAAAAAAATCGCTGCCAGAAAACATGGTTACTTTCGAATGGCAGTTGATGGAGGAGAAAGTTGCATTTTACAATCAGACGGTGCAGTTATGACATCTACCAGTAGGCACTAACTAGCCAAACCAGGTAGTCCAGAACCAAATTCACTTTTTTAAATCCAATGTTGTTACATTTGGGCCATTCAAAGAAACTGGTGGTGCCAGTGGCATAGAAATTACATACTTCATCTGTAAGGTGAAAGAGAGTGATTTGTGGAGTGATATGATCTTTGGGAGTGTAAGCTCTTCTGTTACGGGAGAAAGTGTCTCCAGCGGTCTTACAAACACTATCACACACCCACAATCCAGCTACTCAGAGTCTATAAGCTCTTTGGGCTGGTTCCAGGGCACAGATTAAGTTGAAAGACGGACTAAAAACAGCATTTAAAGAACAATCAGCTCTGACAGAGTGATTTGCTCCAGCACTCAGCTTAATGTGTGTCTGAAAATGTTTTACGTCTAAATAAAAAATAGAATTTTAAAAAAAGAAAAAAAAAACATATGTATATATATATATATATATATATA
>NW_015670605.1:298921-305466 GCF_001515625.1 Sinocyclocheilus rhinocerous | reverse complement strand
GAGATTAAGAAAAAAAAGGTGGATCCATCATAATGAGTCAGAGCTGACAGGTATCTAACAGGTATGTAAATGTGTATGTTGCAGCATATAAAAAGTCTCACATGGATCTAAATTACCTTGCAAATTCAACTAAATGACAGTACATTACCTTAACATGAACAGGCCAAAATTCTGATTAACAGTTATATCTTAACTGTTGTGGCTTGTTTCCCACAACTACTCCTTTTGGACTGCAGAGGAAGTTCTGGAAGTTCCAGAGTGTTTTCATAGTACATCACACTCTTTGATCACAAAAGAGCAAGGAAAACTTGACTACTCATGATATGACCCCTTAAACATTAAACAGGAAAGTTTTGTTTAAAAGTTCTAAGCAGATTTTCCCAGCAAATGGCACCATCACTTCTGATTTGTTCTGTGAATTTGAGTTTTGGCACAAAAATCTTGCACTGCTCCTCACAATACAGAAGCTCTGAACTAGAATTAGTTTTTTATTATTAGGACTAGTTTATGCACAGACACCAGTCTAGCCCCTGGATCCAGAGCCTGGACCGTATATCGATCAGTATTGATCTCTATAGCGTCCAGCAGTGAAAGTGACAGAGGGAGAGTGATAATAGGCTGAATTTATGAGCTGCATGTGGTTGTTCGTGGTGATTTATACTCCTGGTGTGGGATGACCTTCAGCACTCTAGAAACAGTCTGTGTGCTGAAATCAAATAAATGACGGTGACACAGTGAAAGGGAGAGGAATCTTATGGATGTCAAAGAGTTGTAGATGAGGATCCTAACATCCTAATGTATCATCACGGCTTTCCCACCAGAGACGCAGAGAGAAACTACACAGAAATCAGTTTTATTTTTTCCCAAATTCCTTTTTGTCCCCCCAAATTCCATTTTTTCCATTTCAATTGTTCTGGATTCTGTTTTAATGGTTAAATTATAGTAGCTATTATTATTATTATTAAAATGTTATTAGAATTATATTTTAGGCCCACATGAAATCTCTTTTTATTTTTTCTCAGATTCTGCTTTATTTTTCCCAAATTCTGTGCTTTCAGTTTTAATGGTTAAATGAAATTTTTGTAATTAAAAAGCATGTTTAATTAATTGAAATCACGAAATTTTTACAATTGACAATTACAAATTTTACAATAACAATTTAACAATTCCTTTAAATTTTTCCCACACAACAGAGGTTTACAGTTGTATGATACACCTTCAAAAATATTATTATTGTTATTATTAAATTATATTAATAATTTATTATATTATTATTATTATTAAATTATAATTATTATTACTTTGAGAAGTACATTTTACTGTACAAAAATAATATATATACATCTGGGAAAATCTCTTCAAGCTAGACCAAAATTTTGACAGATTGTTTTAAAGACCTTTGCGTTTCTGTGTAAATTATTTTTTATCAAATAAAAAGGTGAGATAATAGTGAATTCTCAATGCAGTGACATGACAATAGTTTTTATCAAACTAAATGGTGAAATAATAGTTAAGTGAACTCTCCGGAAATGAAGTTCAGATGTTCATGTCCTCACCAGACAAGTGTCATGCGTACTTGAGTATGTATAGTGGACGAAACCGCATCACTCATTCACACACAGAAAAGCAGAACATACAGATATTTAAATAGCAGTCTTTTTGTGCTTTAGTATTCACAGACATTAGTCTATATCGTAATTCCAAAATCGGTCAAATTCCATGACATTCCACTTCATACTCTAAATTCCATTTTTATTCCAGGATTCTGCAATCCACATTTTCCGTATTGAGGAAATCACAGGGTCCTACTTTATCAATGTTATGATCAACATCATGTAATACATCTGGAGAAAGCGATCTGTGTGTGTGTTCACCTTTATCTGCAGTAGAGATGTTCCAGGAGCGGTGATCTCGGGTAAGCTGATGTTATAAAGCGTCTGGCTGAAGATCGGTCTGTTGTCGTTCTCGTTGACGAGGTCGATGAAGACTCGAGCAAACCCCACATGCTCTGATAGAGACTCGTTGGCATAGAGCTGGAGAGAAGAGCAGCAATGTTACCATCAGCATAAAAAAAAATAAAAAAAATCACATAATGCCAAACACCTAGCGAGCTGCCTATGGAGGATGTATTTTAAGGCACCATCCAAGATAGAAGAACGTTATATTTCATTCAATACTGAAAAATATTAATTAAAAACAATAATCATATACATAAAACAATTTTACATAGCATTTGTGTGTTCCATGTGCTGTATAGAATGCTCCCTTAGTAGGCAGCTACATGAAAGCACTAAACGGCAAAGCAGCTCACTAGGTTTTGGAACAGAGCCAGTTTATTAAATCTAAAGTGTCTGATTTATATCACACTTTTATGAGACTTTTATATCTCTGTGATGCAGTATTTCATTGCTGACAAAAAAAACGTGGGCAAATGAGCAAAAGACATTACTTTTAGATGAACTGGAACAGATGTTTGCAAGAAACAAGGCTACAAACTGGTTGAGGTAGTGCCTGTTTGAGGGAATCTGCTGTACTGGTCAACAACAATTTGTGAGTGTGTTTTATACTGGTGCAGATTGCAATCATTTGTCAGTTCAGCTACTATAAGTCCATCGCTGCAGGGAGCAGCTTCAGCCAGTTAAACTAAATCAACTGCAGAAACACAGCTGAACTCCAGCAGCATGACAACACCGCTCTCTCTATATAGAAGTACCAGCAATCTATTTGTATTACATTTTCCCCATTCTAAATCTCTGTTTAATTTCTCAAAAAACACTATCCTGGCATGATCATCTATTATCAGTGTATTCTAAATGTTCAAATAAAATGGGCACAGATCCAATGCTTTATAGAGCATTACTGTTGTTCATGCAATGTGTAATGTTATCTGTGAATCATAAGAAAGATCCTCCCTGAATCCGAGAACTGATTTTAGCAGACATCCTATAAAACTAACTTAAAATTAAAATCAACTCCATGTACGTGCTTGCAAATTCCTGGTCTTGATTTATCAGCGGAAAGACAGCAGATGTTTGTAAGATACAATGTAATTTTATTTTACTTTTTAAAAAATCTCTTACTTTTCAATTGCTCCAACCACCTGACCCCATGTTCTGCTAAAAATGGCAGATTCTGCATTATGATTGGTCAGATCACTTGTCAATCAAACTTCCTGCCAAGGGTCAATTGCCAATTGCTAAAATCAAGTCCCACTTCATATTTTTTTTTTCATGATGAATATCCAGTTTCACTTGTAAAATGCATTTTATGGATGCAGAATAGGTTGTGTTTTGTGTTGACTTTAAATACTCTGAATATTTGTATGAGACAACTGAGACAACTTAAATTAGATAAATGCCACTAAATTTAGCATTAAATTTGCACATAACACTGCCATATACATAGGCCATTATGCATATTTGCTGGTATATTGAATATACACAACTGTTCAAAGGTTTGGGGTCAGTAAGATTTTTTTTAAAGAAATTATCATTCATCATTATGAATTCATCAAGGAGGCATTAAATTGATCCAAAGTGACAGTAAATACTTTTATATTGTTACAAAAAATCTATTTCAAATAAATGCTTTTCTTTTGGCCTTTTCCATCCTGAAAAAAAACATTGCATTTTCCACAAAAATATTATGCAGCATAAAAAAAAAATTATTGAGAACAAACTCAGCATATTAGAATGATTTCTTAAGGATCATGTGACACTGAAGACTGGAGCAATGATTCTGAAAATTCAGAAATTTAGATTTGCACTCACAGAAAAGCTGTAGCTCCTGATGGTTTCGTAGTCCAGCGGGATGGCCACACGCACACGGAGGTCTGCTCTGCCCTGCACTGAGGTGGGAGAGATGCTGAAGTGCTCAGAGTTATTTCCTGTCAGGACCACCTGAAACATGCTGTTCACCCCCTGTAGAGACAGACGAAATAATTTTGCACCATTGTTTTTTTTTTACTTTATTTAACATTTCATTGTCTATAGCTAAGCAGCAAACAAGTCTCCTTCTCAGGTGTTTCTCCTAAGAAAAAGAACCTTATAAGCATCAGAAATTGCACAAGATACTGACTCAAATCGAATGACTCAAAAAGATCAAAACTGACTCAAATGTTCTGAGCTGCAATGCAGCTGTAATTTTAAAAGCTCTCATTTGCAGGGTTTCTACAGGTTTTAAAAAGGTAAATATAAGACTTTTTAAGATCTTTTTAACACCATGTAAAGAAACCGAATGTAATTCTTAAATCAAGATACATTTACTTGAGAAGCAAAATTACATAAGATGATATTTATTTGTATGAAATTGATGAAGTACGTTCTTGATTAAAACAAGAACAAATATCTGCAAATGGGTTCAGAAAAGTCAACTTAATTCAAAGGAAAAATGTGTTTTAATATCCCATTGACATATTTATTCTTGTTTTAAGTATAAACTAAAAATAAAATGTAACTTTGTTAAAAACTACATATGTTCAATTTGAATCTTAAGTAAATATATTTTGATTTAAGGATGTTTAGATATATGTATTAGAAAACAAATATAGAAAGAACGATTTCTTCAGTGCATTCAACATTTAATGCGATGACTTTATGAATTGAAGTCTTTCTGCTCCCATTGAAAACCTTTTAAGGCCTTAATTTGTGAAAGTGTGAATTAAGACTTTTAAAGGCCTTTTCAAGACCTGCAGAAACTCTGATTTGTGTCTATTTCCCTTTCTCCAAAGGAATTTGAGGGGGAAAACTGTGACTGTTCATACCAACAAATCATGAGTGAGTCATGAAACTCTAGATGATGCAAGCACAGATGCAAGCTGATTGGTTCATGTTGCATATGCAGCCAATTAGCTCACTGCTTTACATCTAAATGGCTGGTTAGAATTCACTAGAGCATTTCACAGCGTGCTATCAGAGTTCCTCTGAAGCCCTCCACCTTCCCCAGCTCCACCTGTATAGATCTAATACGGGTTATTATATACAGTATTCTACTTGTGCAGCAGCAGCATGTCTTAAATACTCACAGCACTGTATCGGCGTATGTATTGGCAGTAGCAAGTTCCTGTACTTGCTTTGCAGCAGCAGCAATAGTCTACAACAACAGCAATAACCAACAGCATCAGCAATTCAGCAGTGTAGCAGATCTATTCTGCCAAGACCAAATATGTTAACATTGTCATATCCATTACCATGCTAAAGAGTTGTCATGATAAAACTCCATTAAGTCTTATAAAAAACAACTATGAGCAAAATTGAGCGTACATCACACCTGCAAAAAGTTCCTCTCTCATCCTTTTTTCAAATGTTAGAGTGTGTTTTGACAGGGATTTTATTGGATGGACTCAAAATAAAACTTTACGTAAAAAACTAATAAAATGTTCTGCAATAATCATTTCTGTCTCCCGTCGCTGTTTCAGGTACAGAGAGATCCTGAGCAAATGGAGAGATGACAGGAAGTCCCTCATTAGTGTCATTCTCTCTTCCATGAGGCCGGTGAGGGGAAGACAGGACATATGGCAGAAAATAAATTCTATGATGACTCAACACTATCTTAGAAAGCGCAATTTTCATACATTACACACACTGCATCACACACTCTGATTGAACACAATGCTAATGTGTGAGTGAGGCAGCTGGAACTTACACTGACGAAGAGATTCGCTGACTAAAAACCACAGAGGTGCGTGAGCTGTCACAACAACTTATGACGAGAAGAAATATCTGGAATATAGTTCAGATGGAAAGCGAAGCAAACATATCGACCCAGACACACACATAAGCACATACGCAAACACACTCAAAAAGCAATAATGTTGAGCATGGTGAGAAGAATCTGTGATTGATTATTCTGTGTGTTTACTTGCTGCTTATCTCTACTAAGTCCACACTTATCTATTTCTACAATCACTCCATCTCTTCGAGTCTCCTTCTCTCTTTCTTTTTTTCTCGTAATCTCTCTCTCACACAAAAAGGAGAAGATGGGTTGAGGGTTTTGCTCTTATCAGATCTCACATGCACACATAGGAACTGACAAACCAACATGGTAGACCTACAAACCATGTGTACTAGTGTATTTCTTAGTGCTGGGCGATTTAGTGAATATTCAGTATGTATTCATGGTTATTTTGCTGGCGATATAAAATTAAGCAACATTATGAATATCGCAGTGGTTTTAATGAGCTTTTTGTTTGGTCATTAAGCTTCCTAAAGAGTGTGTCATTACAGTAATTTAGCAATCCTGCTTGCGACTTATCAGTATGAGAGGGCATCATTGTCATCAGTTCAACCTGTTTCAATAAATACCTGTGATTAATAATATGTTATTGTTATGTTGGTTCATAAAAATGAATGCCAAAATTAAAAATGTTCTTTCATTTAATAAAAAAAAGTGTGAAAAATATAAAAGTAAAAATCTCAAGACGCAAAATACAGTATAGAGATACTGTAATTTTCTTAACGTTACGGGAGACAATAACTAATTATCATACTTTTTACTCCATAAACATTTCCACTATTTCTGACCAAACAGTTTGATAAAGTAAATAT
>NW_015670605.1:292897-297767 GCF_001515625.1 Sinocyclocheilus rhinocerous | reverse complement strand
TTTTTTTTTGCGCACAAAAAGTATTCTCGTAGCTTCGTATAATTGCGGTTGAACCCCTGATGTCACATGGATTATTTTACAGATCTCCTTATACGTTTCTGAACTTGGGAACATTTCAGCTGCGTTGCTGTCTATGCAGGGTCAGACAGCTCTCAGATTCCATCAAAAATATCTTAATTTGTGTTCCGAAGATGAACAAAAGTCTTACGGGTTTGAAACGACATGAGGGTGAGTAATTAATGACAGAAATTTAATTTTTGGGTGAACTATCCCTTTAAAGGGACTTTTACATTATTACAAAAAATCAATTTCAAACAAATGCTGTTCTTTTGAACTTTTCCATCCTGAAAAAAAATGTATTGCATTTTCCACAAAAATATTTTGCAGTATAAAAAATATTTCTTGAGCCCAAAATCAGCATATTAGAATAATTTCTGAAGGATGATGTGACACTGAAGCCTGAAGTTATGATTCTGAAAATTCTGTAATTTGGATGGATGAAAATGTGTGTTTTCTGCACTCACAGAAAAGCTGTAGCTCCTGATGGTTTCGTAGTCCAGCGGGACGGCCACACGCACACGGAGGTCTGCTCTGCCCTGCACTGAGGTGGGAGAGATGCTGAAGTGCTCAGAGTTATTTCCTGTCAGGACCACCTGAAACATGCTGTTCACCCCCTGTAGAGACAGACGAAATAATTTTGCACCATTGTTTTTTTTTTACTTTATTTAACATTTCATTGTCTATAGCTAAGCAGCAAACAAGTCTCCTTCTCAGGTGTTTCTCCTAAGAAAAAGAACCTTATAAGCATCAGAAATTGCACAAGATACTGACTCAAATCGAATGACTCAAAAAGATCAAAACTGACTCAAATGTTCTGAGCTGCAATGCAGCTGTAATTTTAAAAGCTCTCATTTGCAGGGTTTCTACAGGTTTTAAAAAGGTAAATATAAGACTTTTTAAGATCTTTTTAACACCATGTAAAGAAACCGAATGTAATTCTTAAATCAAGATACATTTACTTGAGAAGCAAAATTACATAAGATGATATTTATTTGTATGAAATTGATGAAGTACGTTCTTGATTAAAACAAGAACAAATATCTGCAAATGGGTTCAGAAAAGTCAACTTAATTCAAAGGAAAAATGTGTTTTAATATCCCATTGACATATTTATTCTTGTTTTAAGTATAAACTAAAAATAAAATGTAACTTTGTTAAAAACTACATATGTTCAATTTGAATCTTAAGTAAATATATTTTGATTTAAGGATGTTTAGATATATGTATTAGAAAACAAATATAGAAAGAACGATTTCTTCAGTGCATTCAACATTTAATGCGATGACTTTATGAATTGAAGTCTTTCTGCTCCCATTGAAAACCTTTTAAGGCCTTAATTTGTGAAAGTGTGAATTAAGACTTTTAAAGGCCTTTTCAAGACCTGCAGAAACTCTGATTTGTGTCTATTTCCCTTTCTCCAAAGGAATTTGAGGGGGAAAACTGTGACTGTTCATACCAACAAATCATGAGTGAGTCATGAAACTCTAGATGATGCAAGCACAGATGCAAGCTGATTGGTTCATGTTGCATATGCAGCCAATTAGCTCACTGCTTTACATCTAAATGGCTGGTTAGAATTCACTAGAGCATTTCACAGCGTGCTATCAGAGTTCCTCTGAAGCCCTCCACCTTCCCCAGCTCCACCTGTATAGATCTAATACGGGTTATTATATACAGTATTCTACTTGTGCAGCAGCAGCATGTCTTAAATACTCACAGCACTGTATCGGCGTATGTATTGGCAGTAGCAAGTTCCTGTACTTGCTTTGCAGCAGCAGCAATAGTCTACAACAACAGCAATAACCAACAGCATCAGCAATTCAGCAGTGTAGCAGATCTATTCTGCCAAGACCAAATATGTTAACATTGTCATATCCATTACCATGCTAAAGAGTTGTCATGATAAAACTCCATTAAGTCTTATAAAAAACAACTATGAGCAAAATTGAGCGTACATCACACCTGCAAAAAGTTCCTCTCTCATCCTTTTTTCAAATGTTAGAGTGTGTTTTGACAGGGATTTTATTGGATGGACTCAAAATAAAACTTTACGTAAAAAACTAATAAAATGTTCTGCAATAATCATTTCTGTCTCCCGTCGCTGTTTCAGGTACAGAGAGATCCTGAGCAAATGGAGAGATGACAGGAAGTCCCTCATTAGTGTCATTCTCTCTTCCATGAGGCCGGTGAGGGGAAGACAGGACATATGGCAGAAAATAAATTCTATGATGACTCAACACTATCTTAGAAAGCGCAATTTTCATACATTACACACACTGCATCACACACTCTGATTGAACACAATGCTAATGTGTGAGTGAGGCAGCTGGAACTTACACTGACGAAGAGATTCGCTGACTAAAAACCACAGAGGTGCGTGAGCTGTCACAACAACTTATGACGAGAAGAAATATCTGGAATATAGTTCAGATGGAAAGCGAAGCAAACATATCGACCCAGACACACACATAAGCACATACGCAAACACACTCAAAAAGCAATAATGTTGAGCATGGTGAGAAGAATCTGTGATTGATTATTCGTTAGCTAACAGTGCTTTTAAATATGGTAAGTTGTCACAATAGTTCACAGGCTTCCAGCTAAATTTCAATAAAATTTTAATAACTAAAACTATTTGAGGGAATATATAGTGCTGTGAATATATATATATATAATTTTAACCAAAAAAAAGTTACGGACTGCAGCTTTAAATACAAATTAGATAAAAACTTTAAAAACTATCAAAAATGAACTAAGTGAAATAAAATAAAAGAAGTTAAAGTTTAAATACTAAAATTAATGTGAAATATTAAAGTGAAATAAAACAAATATTGAAGCTAAATAGAAATATAAAAACATATAATAAAAACATAACCAAATTACTAAAGCTTAAATTACATTTTAAATGAAACAAAATGAAAAATAATAAAAAAAAAAATAACACAAAATTTTAATAACAGCTAATACAAAATATTAATAAATACTATAATAGTACATAAATAATCCTAAAATGACACTCTTTATTATCTAACAACTATCACAAAAATATGAAATATGATGATACTGGAATTTAGTTTAGAGGGGAAAAACAATTAAATTAATTAATTAATACATACATACATACATAGCTATAGAAAAAAAACACCTGTGTGTTTTCACTTGCAACTAGGCTGCTGCTCAGTGCTTATATTTGTACATACAAATAAAACCACTATGCTTAATGAAGAACACTGCTAATGCATGCGCGCACACACACACACACACATCCCCGCAAGATTCCATTTGCAGGCGAAGCCGTTTGTGACCGCAACATGGTGAATTGATCCGGACAGAGAAAATAGTTTCAGAGTTCAATAAACATTTAACCTGAGGTGTTTCCTTACAGAGAAAAAAACACACACAGAACGAACAAGAAAATAATAGAAAGAGATTGAGCACATGAAATAAAGAACAATAACCGAAGACTAGCCCTCGCTAAAGAGAGCAGCACTTCAGGTTAATCTGAAATATTCACTTCTTTTATTTCTCTCAGTTATGAAAATCCCTCCATCACGTCGCTCCTCGGGCCGGATGCTGTAATTGAGGAGGCGAATGAGGAGCCAGAAGCCTTGCTGAAGGAAATCCGACCGAATTAACAACCACTATACAGATGAGGGGAGAGAAAAAGAGTTATAAAGCTTTGTGTCAATCTAACTCTTACATACAAGCATAATCAAGAGATTCATTTGTTTAGATATTCTTCTCCGAATCATCTTGTTTTATGATCTGCAAGCGATTGTAAACACAAAGCTACAAATGCAAATGTGAGCCAACAAACACTATTCTTCTTAAGAGTTAAAGTTTGTTGTTGTACAAACTAACTAGCTGGCTGCCGGCTGATTGTCTTGCGGATTGACACAATCATTAATCCTGAGTTTCATTCTGATCTACATTAACCTTAATGCTAATGAAGAGACGCAGACTGCAGTTGCTGACATAACACCTCATTATCTCTGAACGATCATCCGTTTAAAAACACGCTGCCTGAGATGCTGTAATGGACTATTGGAGTGCTTTTATAGCTTTTAAGGTGATGTGTGTAATTTTTTCTGTTAAAACACTATCTCCTATCTTGGCTTAATATACACAGACAACTACAAGCAAATGATTCATTGGTTCATTCCAGCAACAGAAATAAACAACATGACTCTGTGGCACCTTCAAAACATTGAAAACACAAAGGACTCAAAGATTAATTTCTCATCAAATTTTCTACACTAGCATCCACCAAAAGCACTGTAGCAACTGCCCAGCAACTATAGAACCCCCTTAAAACGGCCAAAAACACATACCAATGTCCTAACAACTACTCTACACTCTCAAACAAGGTACAAAAGCTGTTACTAGGGTGATACCTTTTCAAAAGCTATTAATATGTACCATTTAGGTACTAATATGTACGCTTTAGTAGGGCTGGGCGATATAGCTAAAAAATGTATCAACGATATAATGTTTCATATCGTTCGGTATCGATAATTATTGACATTTTTTATAACCTTTTTTAAAACAAAAAGCAATAGATTTTATTTTTATTTAACCACTGTATTTATAATTAATACAATTTATTGAGACAAACAACAAATATGTTTTTGTTTTAACAATCAAACACAATAAAAATTAAACGAATATCTAATTTCTAATGTTTTATAGGCAGGTCTTTATTGTATAGGTCTAATTGTCTCCCGAGGCCACAGGAGGGTGCAATGAGCAAAATAATGCAGCGCATTTAAATTGTCAACGCAAGGAAGTAACTCTATAAAAACGTGCATTA
>NW_015670605.1:290670-292363 GCF_001515625.1 Sinocyclocheilus rhinocerous | reverse complement strand
CGCATTGAGCTTCTATATTTCTCTAATATTTTGAATGAATAACGCAGCAGCGGCGCGTCTCGTGGGCTAGACTTACAAAACATTAAAATGCAACAACATCACTTACATCATCATCACTGCATCTCGTGCGCCACTGATGACGCTCCCTGATGCACACCTAACATTCAAATCCAAACATTTTTTCTATCGATATCGAAGAAGGTGTACCGTCGATAAATATTGATACCGTTTTATTGCCCAGGCCTAAGTGGTGCCAAATTATAGTTAGCATTGCATGAGACAAACTTTTACTTATGTCCTGAAATATTTACATGTAATAAATTAGCAGACGTTAAATATTCCTTTAAAAAGCCGAAATCCTTTCACAACAGCTGAACTCCTTGAATGTTCCTGTATAATGTGCACACTCATTACAGCAAATCCAAATCTACACCTGGACTGTTCTGACCACACATAAAAACCCAACACCACATACTATAATGATCCACCTGACAGCTTCTAGCAGGATGACAACACACAGTAAAGGCAAACCATCCAGCACACATCTCTATCCATAATCAAAACCACTAACTGTCAAGATCCCAAGAGAGAAGAAACCTCACGTCACGTTTGTGCTCTTAAATGCCTCGGAACACAAGCGACACGGAGGGCGACGCTTGAGATCGATGACGGAATTACATCGGCAGTTAAAATAGCCCTTGTTTTTCTTTGGAGCGCTTAGAGAGCCATTGTAGCTGACGGGGGCTATTTAAAGAGCCATCCAATATGCAGGAATGTCAACACTCACTGGCTTTCACAACAGCTGAACTCCTTGAATGTTCCTGTATAATGTGCACACTCATTACAGCAAATCCAAATCTACACCTGGACTGTTCTGACCACACATAAAAACCCAACACCACATACTATAATGATCCACCTGACAGCTTCTAGCAGGATGACAACACACAGTAAAGGCAAACCATCCAGCACACATCTCTATCCATAATCAAAACCACTAACTGTCAAGATCCCAAGAGAGAAGAAACCTCACGTCACGTTTGTGTTCTTAAATGCCTCGGAACACAAGCGACACGGAGGGCGACGCTTGAGATCGATGACGGAATTACATCGGCGGTTAAAATAACCCTTGTTTTTCTTTGGAGCGCTTAGAGAGCCATTGTAGCTGACGGGGGCTATTTAAAGAGCCATCCAATATGCAGGAATGTCAACACTCACTGGCCATAAGCGTAATTGCCTGTCCATTTGCCTGAAACACAACAGAGAAGATAAAAGCTGCCTGTCACACACACATCAGCAGGAAAGTTTGAAGATGAACCATGCAGAGAAAGTTTAGAAACACGGGACGAAATCTTACTATAAGGTAATGGGTTAATAGGTGCATGTCGTATAGACATGTCAATTTACAATGCTCATTTAGTGCAATTTAAATAAATAAACACTAATATATTTTGTATATCATGTAATGATATGATTACCATAAATTATGGTCAAATATTTTGAGTTAACTGTCCCTTTTTTAATTAATTAAAAAAAATACAAAAAGTTAATCAATGAATCATGTCCCATAAACTGTACAGAAATTCCACAATAAAGAATTTTACCAGAAGACATGAAAATGAAATCAGAGAATGATGTAAGTTAAGTTAATAAGTTACTACATATATATATATATATATATATATATATATAT
>NW_015670605.1:274798-290573 GCF_001515625.1 Sinocyclocheilus rhinocerous | reverse complement strand
TAAAATCATTCAATATTTTTTTTTTATTGATTGACAGTGCTAGTGTCCACCTATATTAACAGCCATCATTAATGTAGCTTAATGCATTGAAGCCCAAAGCTGAACCGTAAAGAAAGAGAGAGAAGGACAGCTTAAACCTCAGTTCCCAACTCCTTCCAAAATAAACACTCAGCCTGAGACAAAGAAGCCTCTTCAAACACTTGCACACGCAGGCTGAGGTGGTTATTGAGCTCTCGGACCCTCTGAAAGACTGTTCACCTTGCATTAGGATCAGAGTCAAGCCTCGCTGTGTTGAAGAGCTGCTATCTACTTGCCTGTGTGTTCAGAAAGTCTTGTGCTGAGAGACCTGAAAATGTCTCTAATATGTAGCTGCTGCTGTATTTCCAGTGTAAGAGGAAATGTCCACTGCTCAAAGGAAAAAATATAAGCTGTATGTCCTCAAAGACTGAAGGGTAAAGGTACTTAGACTGGAAAGACGGAGTTAAGTAATTGGAGACTAATAGAACTTGATTTGCCAATCAAAAATGACAGGACAGTAAAATGCTTGAGTTATTGACTGGAGGTGATGACACATTTTCACACACTTTCTGTTTAATTATCTGGCTATGTTCAGAAGAGCATACTAATATACTACTCTTATTATTTCTGCAGTATAATGTATGCATACTGTGAATAGTATGCAGATTTTCTGCATGCACAGAAAGCCAGAATAAGCTTTAAAAAAAAAATGGATAGTTCAGTCTGAATTCTGGTTGAATGAGGTGCATTTGATTATCTATTTATTTTTATTTGTTTACTTCTTATTTTTTGCTATTTTATAATTGATGATGTTCAGGAATAAATTATATTCTAAAATATATTAAAATAGAAAATCCTTATTTTAAATTGCAACAATATTTCACAATATTACTCTTTTTACTGTATTTCTGATTTTAAAAAAATGCAGCCTTGCTGAGCATAAGAAACTTTTTTTCAATATTTCAATGCTGCTTTATGCCTTACTTTATGTAAAAAAAAAAAGAAATAGAAAAAAACAGTAAGTATGCAGTATACAGTAGTTTGCTAGTATGCCACTCTCTCTCCCTCTCTTTATTTATCTGTCACTTTCTGTTCCAGTAATTTGAAGCAGGAATCAATCTTAAATAGACTTGTGCTGCTCTTATCTCTGATTGATTCTGCTGGTTAGCGATAATTTAAATCTCACCTACTCACAAGCAAATTAAACCCTGCACCAGTGTAAACGGGGTCCCTGTGTGCGTATGACGACACATAAGAGAGACCATGGACGTATGTCAGGGTGTGTTTGTATGTAAGCTGGGTGGTAAGCTTAAAACATGTCGACATTTTATAGCGGATTTGAGCACGTTTCATCCCATTAGAATTTAAAATCAGAACTATTTGTTTTATGAACAGCCAATGAATGCCTGACATAACACTAAATATTATGTGTGCCTCTCTTTCTTGCACTCTAAAGTTTCCAGTTTAAAAGCTATTACCCTATTTGTACAAGAATGGTTTCAAAATGTGTCAAACAGTAAATTATGCTCAAGAAAGCAAAAATAAATAAATAAATAAAAGCTTCATAAGCATTTTATCACTCAAACACGGACCTTGACAAGCGTTCCCTACAGACCTTTGATATTCACAAGCCATAACATTTATACAGCTTTCCACTGGATAAACAGCCCAAGTCAAAATTTCAGCCTCATAACTCAGCTTTTATACTTGTCCACAAATCAACCACTTCAAAACTGTTTAAAATGCTGCTAATTTTTGTTGTACAACAGATTACGAGACTGCCACAATTTGTTGAAATTTTAAAATTATGTTTTTACCAACCATTTTAATAAGAAGTCAATTGTTATTATTATTATTATTATTATTAACAACAAAAAAAATATAATAAATTATTTATAAAATAAAATAATAATAATAATAAAATAACAATGAAAAATGCTTCATATAGCTTTCATTGGATTCATTCTACAGTAATAATGAGTTTTTCTTCATTATATCAGTACATTTGTATCATTGTGATATTTTTTACTTTACGTCCCCCAAAAATATCAAAATTTATTTTAATACAAAAATAAATTATGCTCATCATAAGAAGGTCTAAGGTCTATTCAAATGGTTGTATGTTTGACCTGAATTTTCATGTATTTTTTGACACAATCATCATGTAACTGACCCACAAATCATTGGAACTGTATATGTCGTGAGTTTATTTAAAAAATAAAATAATAACAGTAATTGAAATAATTATAAAAGATCACGCCAAACTACTTCATATAGTTTTCATTCTTAGAATTAATTCAAATAATAAGGATTTTTTTTCTTTATTATAATATCAGGACAGCTGTACCACCGTGACATTTTTGACTTTATAACTTTCCTCCCAAAATATTTTAAAATAATTTGTATACAAAACAAACCAAAAATAAGTAAATAAATAAATAAATCATGCTCATCATTCAAGTGACTGTACAGTGTGTGTGAACTGAATGTTAATGTATTTTTGAACAAATGAACAGATCCGAGCATCATGTAATTGACCCACAAATCATTGCTGTTTCTGCACTAGTGAAGCAAAAATGGCACATTTATCGCCAGCAAATACATAGAGAAAATTTCCTAGCCCTAGGAAAAACTAGTGATGAGGGATCAAGGTGAGGAAGTCAGTCAATCCGACTGACCCGGACCTGTTATTCACATACGACGAATAGGGAAGTGCTGACTCTGAAATGCCCATCTCTGCCAGCAAAACGTGTGGATGGCAGTGTCAAAAACTGCTTACAGATCGGAAAGAAATAGCATGGAGTTATGCGAGCATGTTGCTGCTGACTCGAGCACTTTACAGCCAGGAGAGCAGATTCAGAAGAGTGACTAGACTGATAGGAGGTGAGCAGGTGAGAAAGCTTGACATCTGACTGATTCCAGCTCATTCTGAAGCTACTGCCATGAAGGCGAGCAGTGAGAGCTGTCAGGGGTTCCTGATGTCAGAAGAGTCTACGCTGGAGAAAATGTCATGTTCATGGAAACCACAAAGATGTTTCTACAAAAAGCTTCTCTCAGAAAGGAACAGTACTCACAGGCATACTTGTCCATCTGAATAATTAATATGTGTCAGGGAAATCAGGTGAGGGAAAAATATTCTCTTTTAAAACCTCACTGTGTTTGCGCATGGGTATGTCTCACCTCGTCTTTGTCTTCGACCTGTATGTACAGAGGCAGAGCGAAGCCGACCTGCGCCAGCTCTGTGATCAGGACGCGATATTCAGAGCTGTTAAACCTGGGCGGATTGTCATTTTTATCGATCAGCAGGATGGTGAAGGTGGTCATGACGGTGGCAGACGAGGGTGTGCGGTCGTCATTCAGCTCTGTGGCCTGCAGAGAGACAGAAAGACATACAGCGGATTAATCTGATGCCTGCGATCTCAATATATACAGCAGGGTCCAAATGAGAAAGAGTGTTCCATGAGATTTGGAAGGTGAATCTGGAAAAGCAAGAGAATATTTTAGGATTTTAAACAATTTCAAAACAAAGAAAAGTTACAATGTACAATGGGCAAGAACTATTGAAGCTTTTCAGAGAATTTGTGACGTTGATCATGGGACTCCTTAATACAAAAGTTCCAGATTTCCGTTTAAAGGGGTCATATGATGCTGCTAAAAAGAACATTATTTTGTGTTTAAACGAGGCGTTTTAGGAGGGCGTGGATGAGTCTTAACTTTTATAAAGAATATCCAACCTGGTCTCATGGCAAAAACATACCCGGGGACGGACAGCTTGTAACACTCCAAAGAGAAAGGAAAACTTGAAATTGCATCATATGACCCCTTTAAGATCTCTAGAAACTGTATGTGTAGAATTTATATATAACACAAAATAGAAAATAGAAGTACATTTTTCCCAAAATGTAACTTGTCCAACACTACTACTACTATGTAATAAAATATAATTACATCATTTGTTGTGACTATGCTTATTTATTCTCTTATTAAGTGAAATACATTTCTTAGCTGATTATACACATTTCTCTAAACGTAGTTTAAATCAGGTCAAGGCATTTAACACAGCCATAAAAACAATTTAGCTTCAATAATCATCCAACTTAATTATAAAGTCAAATAATGTACCTATTCTCAGGTCATGTAAAACTTGAATGACTGAAACAAACATTGACAGCAATATTACTTTCAAAATATAAACATATAAATAAAATATATTTAAAAAAAACTGCAAGTCAAGCATATCTGTTCTAGATGAGAAAGAGCTGATTGTTAAAAAGAATAACACAAAAAAGAACAATGTAACGTAATTAGCAATTCCTGACTAGGTCATATCATCAAATTAAGTCAAATATTTAATAAATGAGCATGCAGGGAGCAGATGCGATATTCTGCAGAAATCAGTTGAATGTTCTACCATTAATTAGTTATTTTATTGACTAATCATTTTATTGACAACTGAGTAAAATAATAAAAAGAATTTGGTTTAGAAACAATTTTTTGACTAAGAAATCGCTAGTAAATTTCAAAAACAATTACCAAAAACAGCAACACACTGAATTAAAAATGAAATTTTGAAGTCGAAAATCTGAAAAATAATTTTCTTGTAAAACATACTTTATATTTGTTTTGCTTCGAAAAAGTATTTTTTTATAGTGTACTTGCAAAAAAAAAAAAGGAAAACAAATGCTCCCCAAAACTGTAGCAGACACACAACACCACCATCCATCTCTCTAATGTGAGAAAAAAACATTATAAGGAGCTGTAGAAAAGGAAAGGAGAAGCAAAAGAAAGAAAAAATATATACAAGTGACAGAGAGAGACAGTGCGAGATACGAAACGAGAGAGGAACGGATGTGATAATAGAGGGAATATGGCAGTAAGCAGCATTAACGTTTAGTCTTCAATCTCCTCCATTTGTTCAACTCTGCCTCTTTATTAAATCAGAGGGGAGGATTCTGGGAGAAATCCCACAGGTCTGCCGTAAGTGGGGGCACACGGGGGCCAGCGCGGGAGAACAGACACAGCCAATAAGATTTAGGATGAACAAGTCTTATCGACAGGAAACAATTGCTCGCAATCACTTTCTTTCTTCCCTCCCTCTCCTTCTCGTTTTGAGCGATGGAGTCGCAGAGAAATCAAAAGGAATAATGGTGTTTTGTGACGGAGGGATGCAGGGTGAATGGAGGTTGGAGGTGCGGCGATGCTGCGGGTCCAGGTTAATCATGAATTGTGTCGTTTAACACCCCCTTGCACATCTCTTCTCTATCCCTCCATATTATAAATGCACTGACCTCCAGCCCAATGCACACTAGCCTATCCAAGCTCTGTGAAGCTGAGAAATTTGTTTTATTACTTTTCACTCGAAATCAATAATGCCACCAATAAGAGAGAGGGTGACAGAGAGAGAGAGAGAGAGAGTAAGAAGATAAAATGGTAAAAGGAAAAAAAAATATATATATATAGGAGCAGAGGCTCAGGAGAGAGAAATAGATAATGAAAATCTATAACTTATGAATATTTTGGGAGGTGTTTCTTGCGTTTGCTTTGTTTTGTGTTTCACTTTTCATGGCAAACATTGATTTCAATTTAGAGGACTACAGCTGCAGTTTATGACTGCAAATACAGCTGAAGAATCCAAAACACATTTATGAAACTGTCTGGATGGGAATATATATAATATTACGGGCAGAGAAAGAGGCAACAATAATCAGTGAACATTTAAACATACCGGTGACCAAAACTTCCTTATTAAACAGAACAGTTTGGCCCTAATATCTGACTGGATGAATCACTCTGAAGTCCTTGTAAAATTGTTGATTTTGATTTAGAAGTTTTCACTGCACAAAATATCAAAATAACATACAAGTACATTTAAAATAGCTTTTACATTTTTCAGATTCTGTTACATAATTGTGACCCTGGACCACAAAACCAGTCATCCAGAAATTGAGATTTATACACCATCTCAAAGCTTTCCATTGATGTATGGTTTGTTAGGATAGGGCAATATTTGGCCGAGATACGATTATTTGAAAATCTGGAATCTGAGGGTGCAAAAAAATCAAAATGTTGAGAAAATCGCCTTTAAAGTTGTCCAAATGAAGTTCTTGTAATGATATTTACAGTAGGAAATTTACTAAATATCTTCATGGAACATGATCTTTACTTAATATCCTAATTATTTTTGGCATAAAAGAAAAATCAATAATTTTGACCCATACAATGTATTTTTGGCTATTGCTACAAATATACCCCAGCGACTTAAGACTGGTTTTGTGGTCCAGGGTCACAACTGGTAGTGTTATTTTGTCATATATTTGTCACTGCTGTTGTGCTTTGGTGGTAAAAAATAAAGCATAAGCAACTTTAGGGTTTGTGTCTACCAAATCTACCGACACCAGCAGCAGTCCAATGTGTTCATATCAGAGCAGAGGCGATAATGATGACAAGTGTGTTTCAGATCCCAACCCAGAGAGATAATGACAGAAATCTACAGAGGTCCAAATAGCCACCAATCTTTTGGAAACAGAATTCCACACACAGCAGTTTGAATAAAGTGCTAATCTAAAACAGCTCTTTACTGGGGTGTCTGAAGTCCCAGACATGTCATCTGTTGGTAAACAGTATTTTCAGATGCACACCTGTTACTGCACATCAATGCAATTTAAACAGCGGCAAGAAAAAGTATGTGAAATCTTTGCAATTGGTTTGGTTTCTGCATTAATTGGTCATAAACTGTCATCTGATCTTCATCAACGTAGTAAGTATTAACAAACGCAATGTGCTTAAGCTAACAACACACAAGCATTTTATGTCCAACTAATGTAGAAAACCAACCAATTCTAATGGGTTCACATACTTCTTCTTGCCACTACTGTATACATACACTAGTGTTCAACAATTTGGGGTCGATAAGATTATTTTTCTTTTTCATTTTGAAAGTCGTCGCATATGCTCATCAGGCCTGCATTTATTTGATAAAAAAAATACAGTAAAATCAGTAATCTGTGTTTCAATTTGAATATATTTTCAAATGTAATTTATTCCTATAATAGCAAAAGTGAATTTTCAGCATTACTCCAGTCTTCAGTGTCACATGATTCTTCAGAAATCATTCTAATATGCTGATGTGCAAGAAACATTATTATCAATGTTGAAAACCGTTGTGCTGCTTCATATTTATTTGTGGAAACTGATAACCCGAACCCAAACATTTAAATGGTTATTTATGTACCATATTAATAACAGTCATTTCAGATTGTCAAGCCCATGTTATTTAAATTTTTTTAGCATGATAACTGTGTGATCATGAGAGTATCATACTTGTGGTGTTTTATTGGAATTATTTTAAAAGTTGCTGTAAACTAAAGTCTGTCTGTTCTTCTTTCTATTTCTCCTCTTTTGTTCTTTTTCTTCCTCTCCTTCTTTCTCATCCCCATGCCCATATAGCCCGAAAAGGTGGCAAAGGTGTGTGTGTGTGTGTGTGTGTGTGTGTGAGACAGAGAGAGAGAGAGAGAGAGAGAGAGAGAGAGAGAGACTATTTCAGGAGCCTAAAGGCCTCTGCTAAACTGAGCTCTCAGAGATGGAGAAACAGGAACAAAGAGTTTCCCTAGCTGAGGTCTAGAGGGACATTAAAACACACACACACAACTCCAGTGTTTGGCCCTGGAACTGTCAGCGGGGGACAGAGATAACGATGACATCACACACACACACACACATACCGTGGCTACAACAGTAGCAGATTAATATATTTGTGTCATATATTAGTATTAGTATTTTCTTGTGAAACATACTCTTAATAATGCTTTATTTATTTATTTATATAACTTATTGAACATAATAACATGATGTAAATATATAATAATAATAATAATAATAATAATAATAATAATAATAATAATAATCGAGTCCAGTTCAGTGCAATTTGAAGTGATTTGCATGTTTGTAATAGCTATGCAAAAGAATTAAAAATGTATTGAAAGCTCCAGGGTCAGTGAGACCTTTTCACATAGTGATCCTGATATGCTCAATGTGGGTAAATGGCTCGATAAATTACAGTCACACTCTGCAAACATTTACTGTAGAATCAATACTGCATTTGGCAGAGATCCCAATGAGTTCAGCTCAGGGGACGAGAGACTAACCAGAGCTACTACATGAGAATTTCTGGAAACAGAACAAATGTGCTTATATGCAATTTCATTCCTGATTTAAAATCAATCTTGACCTTGAAACATTACAGAAGAGATTTAAATAATGCATTAGTGGATTTGAATCTCACACAGGGTTGAAAGACGTATGATAAAAGGTTTTAAGAGCTTAAGGAACTTCACTATTCTGATTCCAATTCCACAAAACGATTCCAGTTTCTCAACAAATCTATGAACAGCTCTTTTGGTACTATTGAGGAAGCACTCAAAAGAATCTGTCCAAATGATACATCAAAGAAAAACTACTGTATTCTTAGTGGTTTTTTTTATTTTTACTTCAGCACCGTTAATTAGAACAAAACCCCTTTTCCAAATAACCTTCTGTTAAAGAACAGCTAATGGAACTATGCATCATAAAATATAAGAGTGGTTCTCAAAAATTAACTTCCAACCCTAGAACTTGAAATTGAACAAATCCTTTTGAGAAATAATTTCACAGCTCAAAAACACTTTTTAATGAATCGTCTTGAAAACCTCCACATCTAGGTTTGAGTCTCACCTTTACTGTGATGGTGAATCCGGATGAGTACAAAGGGTTTTCCCGGTCCAGCTGTCCACTCACTTTCAGGGATCCGCTGATGTAGTCAAGAGCAAACACGCTGTTGGTGTTACCTGATGAACAGAATAATAAAAGGAATTTTGTGGCAAAAGGGTCGAAATATGTTTCTGTTTGCACTGAATACTAACATATTAAACGGAAGAGTCTGTACCATTCATTACACTTGACTTTTTAGCATTTAGATATTTTAATAATTGGAGGGTCATGATTGTAAAGTGGTTAAATATCTGAGCCCAAACTCAAAGGTTGTAGGTCAAAATCCTCAGAGGCATCAGTGAAGTGGAGAGTCACTGAGTTCCCTAATCACCATTCTGCCCTAGAGCAGGGCACTTAACCTCCGCTCCAGGGGGAACGTCCCTATCATCAGCTAAGGATTTATAAGAATTAATCTGATCATTTCTATCCTAGAAAATTAGGGCTGGATGGCATGACAGCTTATGCCAAAATTTTTAAAAATTTGCACACCAATAAGAGGATTCTAGAATTCAGGATTCTAATAACATTATTATAGATCTATCTAATGGTCTGTAAGGCATGTAAACCTTCAAACGTCAAGACTTTGCTTTTCTAGACAATTTTTTTAAACATTAATTAATTTCAATGCAATTCTACTTGATTGCATTCCAATTTTGTAGTGCAATCATGCACCCTTTTGCTCATGATCTAAATTGTAATTTAAAGGCATTCTTAATTTAATTCTGAAAACACACACAATCCTCATTATTTAATGTAAGTCAGGCAGGCATACGGCACCATAATGAAGTCTGAGAGAGAAGATTGAGTTATGACATTATAATTGAACATTATGAGGTCAAACAATTAATATATATGAAAAAATAATATTATAAAAAATATATTAAGAATTGTTCAGAATAAGATCCATAACATGCATTTACAAAACAGAAAGAGTCCGTTTTCATTTCATGCCGACTTTAATTGGCGCGACGCAAGTGTTTTTTGCTAGTTTCAGCCCAACGCAGTTGTCATTTTCACGTCCTGCGCCGCGTTGTTTAAATAGCAAATGCATTTGCGCCCATTTGTGCGCCCATGGGCATGCTGGTCTGAAAACGAGGTGTGTTCAAGCACATTGCTGGCATGTTGCTATTTTGAGGAACTGAAAATAGACTGCGCCATTGACCAACAAAAACCTGGTCTAAAGTCAATGGCGCAGTAGTTTTTTTTGTTATTTAAAGAGCGCGTTAGTATAGGCGGGTCCACACCGCGCGTACACTCTTGCTTATTACACACACAGGGACGCACAGCAGCACACAAACATGCCAAATTAAAAAAATTAAAGGATTGCAATGTAAAAGATTACTATTGTTTAGGCTACATAAATATAAAAATGCCTACATGTCACAATGGATAGTCATTGCATGTATCAGAATTAGGCTACCTATTTGCTCGTGCACGAGTCTTTGCGCTTGCAAATGTGTAAATAGCAAATCCGCCATGGCACGAGCGCAACTGGCTCTTAAAGGAATGGGAGATGAGACTCTGATAATGTAAAAGATTATTATTGTGTAGGCTACATAAATATAAAAATGCCTACATGTCATAATGGATAGTCATTGCATGTATCAGAATTAGGCTACCTATTTGCTCGCGCACGAGCAGCTTCGTTTCATCTATGCGCTAGCAAATTCCGCCGTGTAAATAGCAAATCCGCCATGGCGCGAGCGCAACTGGCTCTTAAAGGGAATGGGAGATGAGATTCTGATTGGTTTATTGCACGTTATGCCCAAAACACACCCATTACTCATTAAGAGAACCATGCGCCGGGCACGCCAACCGTTTTTCCCGTCGTTAAACTAGCAAAAGTGGATTTGGACACGCCCTAAGTGCACCTGCGCCGTGCGCTTTAGACTTTGCACTTAGATCCTTAAAATAGGGCCCTGTGTGTGTTTTACATCAAAATGTGCCCACAACTACTGTATTTTGGAAGAAATTTTTTCTACAAGCTCCAACATGATGAATTTAACTTCTGAAACATCATGGTCATCAAGACTCTTCTAATTATACTAGGTGTGTTACTAAATCATACTTCAACGCTTAGGTCAACAAAATGCTAGACATAGATAAAGAGTAAGAAACAGAAACAAAATCCTTCCTCTTCTGTACTGTCTGACAGAGAGCAGACGTGTGGTTTGGGACTGGACCTCTCCCTGGTCTGGGATAGAGGAAAGTAATATCTTCAGACCAAGGGAACCTGTCAATTAATCCGTTACTCCTGAGATATCATGCTGGTTTTGGGTAATTAGTTCAGTGCTTGGCAGCAGCGGCCCAAACTTTTGGGCTACAACAGAACACTAGACCGGCTCGCCATCTAATCCACTATTCTTTTCTAATTCATCTTCCACTCAAAACATTTTATACTCCCTCGGTAAACTGTTCATCTCATTAACACCTCACTTTCCTTAATTACATGATATCTCAGTAATTATTTTCATTATATTTTCATGTCTCTCTCTCCATCTCTCACAGCTGCAGTGTATATTCTCTGCAAACTAATTAAGCCCATCAGATGCAGATGGCACACAGAGTGACACACAATCTGTCTTCTCCACCAGCAGTCTTCTTTTGTTCTAAATGATAGATCTAACCTCTGTACAGCTCTCATCACGTACAATCATGTACTACTAAAGATCATCAGCCCCCCCCCAATCGCTCCGTTCGCTACCTACTCACTCCTACATTCCTCCACATCCCCCTTCCCATGTAAAACCATCCAACTTAGTTCCTCCACCTCCATCTTGCTCCCTGCCTCCACCTCCCCTTTAAGAAAAATCATACAACTGTAATTATTAATGAAAACAAAGCTGGTCAAGACAATCGTTGAATGCTGAATTGACAAAGTCTTATTTGAAAGCTAAAAAGAATGTTGCTTTAAAATACAACTTTATATTTATTTATAGGCATTACAGACCATAAGATAGATAGATAGATAGATAGATAGATAGATAGACAGACACAGACATACAGACAGATACATAGATCGATTCAAATTCAATAGATGGGCAGACTGAAAGACAGACTGAAAGACAGAATTCTAAATATTGCATAGTCCTGTCCTCCTAATCTCTTGCATTCCACCAGACCCCCCATAGCTCTATTCCACCCCATCATTAAGTTTCTTCACCTCCTTCTTCCCAGGTACTCAAACTTTTATTCTTCCTCGTTCTTCTCATCTCAGGTGTTCACTATTGTTATGCTAAATTGGACATAGCCACAGCACTGCAGTATTGACACTGGATTGAGACAGAGCTTGTTGAGCATGCATGAGCGACTCAGAGCTGCCCTGCAGAGATAGCTGTGATTTATACATTCAAATAGCAATCTGAACCATCGGCGTAATGGAAATCAAACAATGGGAGTACCCAGCTTGATTGAGAGCGCTTGAACCGAGTGTATGCATGCGCCTCTGCTAGCGTGAATATATTGGCTCCTCTGGGCATCGACGGCCAATTAGAACACACACTTTAATTCACTTTCCCAACTGACCAGTGTGAAATCAAACGTGCAGCTGAGAGCCACGCTGACCTGATGGATTCATTCAAATTAGAATGTTTGGCTGTTCACTGCAGTAAGACCACTGAAGAGCATGCTGATTTGGAATGATAATCATCCTTATCTGGTAATGCAAATATATTTCTTAAGGTGTGGTGCAGACGCAGACTCATTTCTGAGGGGGTTGTGAGGACACACTAATTATAAACTTGGCATGAAGAGAGATTTTATGGATTTTAAATATATTTTCATCATATATCGATGAACTGTCTAAAAGTCGCATGAAATTTAAATTAAATTTTTTTTATTTCTGTCATTATTTATCATAAAATCGCTCCAAATCAGGGTTTTTATCGTTAACAAACCAAAACTAAAACCATAAAAAATTTCATTACTAAAATACATTTCATTTCATTATTAAAATAAATATTAACTTAAAATATTAATTCAAATTAAAATAGAATATAAAATTAAAATTAATTGAAAATATTAACAAAAACTATACTATTATGTCAATGATACTAATATAAGACTGTTACAAACACTTTTCATTACAAGTTTTGAGAAAATTTAAATTAATAAATAAATACTTTTTTTTGAGAGTGACATGAACCAATCGCTTTTCATGGAAAAAAACTGAATTGACATAAGGGTGAGAAAATAATGACAGAATTTTCCTCATTGAATAAACTACTCCTTCAACTAGAGGCAACAAAGCACAGGTTAATAATTTAGTAACTGTACACGGAGTCAGCAGACGAGAGCTGAGATTTAGAGGCAGTAACATTAGCGTGAGATAAGCAGACTCTTCAGAAGACCAGAATGATGCCGCGTTCTGCCTGACAGAACAAAAACTCTCCCCCGCAGAGATTGACATCTCATCAACACACAAATTGACAGCAGAGAGAATTCACTGTTGGAGAAATCAAGCTCAGCTGAAGCTGATGGAGAGAATAAAGAGGCGCGTGTGAGTGAGTGGAGCTGTGCAGGAGAGCAGATAGCTCACTCACTCTAATCCTGCTGAGAGCCAGCAGCCAAGGGAGCTTAAGACAAGCACACCAACACACCACAGCAAAGAGAGTAAGCTGCCGGGAAATTACAGTGCTGGGGAAACCCTTTCCTTATGCCCTTTAATGGAATTTAATTATTGTCTAATAGATGAGCTAAAAGGATTTGTTAACAATTTTCCCCTCAGCTTAACAAGAGCAATATATTATTATTATTATTATTATAAATAACAATAATAATAATAATAGTAATAATACTTTTAAAACAATAATAT
This sequence comes from Sinocyclocheilus rhinocerous, assembly GCF_001515625.1. NCBI lineage: Eukaryota > Metazoa > Chordata > Actinopteri > Cypriniformes > Cyprinidae > Sinocyclocheilus > Sinocyclocheilus rhinocerous. The sequence goes on along the minus strand of NW_015670605.1, from coordinate 276,997 downwards.
TATACACTACTGTTTAAAAGTGTGGTTTGGGGATTTTTTTAATTAATAGTTTTATTCAGCAATAATGCATTAAATTGATCAAAAAGTACAGTAAATACATTTATAATGTTACAAAAGATTTCCATTTTAAATAAACGTTGTTCTTTTAAACTTTCTATTCATCATAGAATCCTGAAAAAAGCATCATTATTTCCACAAAAATAGTAAGCAGCACTACTGTTTTCAACATTTATAATATTAAGAAATGTTTCTTGAGCACCTAAATATTTCCTAAATATTTAGCTTTGCCATCACTAAATAAAATTAAAGTTAATTATTTTAAATTGTAATAATATTTCACATTAATTACTGTTTTTACTGTATTTTTGAGCAAATAAATGTAGCCTTTGTAAGCACAAGGAGTTTTCTTTTAAAAAAACATTACAAAAATCTTACTACTTCTTCTTAATAATAATAATAATAACAATAATAAATAGTGAAAAACAACAGCAGCAACAACAATAATAATAATAATTATTATTATTGTTTTGTTTTTGCAGCTGTTTTTTTTATTATTGAAAGTAACTCAAACAAACACTGTTTATAATTCAAGGCTAAATTATTAAGTCAACATAAAATCAATATTAGCTCTGTTTTTAATACTAATTACACAACATTAAATATGGTTTTACCTGCAGGAAGAATAATAAAATGTTGTTGAATGCATAAAACCATCAAAATTCCATAGACCAAAATTGTCAGTTTTCCTATTTAGCCTATGCTATGTTAATAATTTGGCGTATGATAAACATACGTATGAAAAAATCTAGATCCAGCTGAGAACTGATCTACATTTCCATCCATGTAATATATGTCATATGCAGCAGGAGTTTCCTGAAATATTCCTCATCTAAAGTCGCAGCCCTATGTGTGCTGACACTCTTCCTCCCAGACAGCACTTGTTTGCCTTCTGTTTGTGAAGGCACTGTAAAATCAATTAAAGTCACAGTCCATCATCTGCACGTCTGAGCTTAGCTGAACCTCACGCTAAAGAAGAGGAATGAGACTCCACTGCCCTCAGCCTCTGTTACCGCGGCACCTGATATCTCTCTGTTTCAGACTGATTTACTACAAGAGCCGCGTCGCCAGCCTTGATCTTAGCCATGCTAACAGAGCGACGCTAATTAGCTCATAGTTATGGGTTAGTGAACCTGCGCAGCAGATAGCCATGCTTCGTCGCATCTATGAAGTCAGTCAGGCAACAAATTAGTGGACACGCCGTGAATTAGTGAATAATTTCATTAGGCTGTCAGCGAGCAGGAGAGGAGTTGCAGCGGGGGGTGGGTTTCAGTGTCAGCTGAAATACGTCCGAAAGGGATGATTTCAAAACAAAAACAGTGGGTTTAAAAGACAAAATACAGTGTTAGCTCACCAATGATCTAGCGCTTAATGCCTAAGACTGACTTGTTTCTGTTCTAGCCAGTAGGTGGTGACATGTGACTGTCTTTATGATTGGGTCATTTACTCAATCGATTTATTCAAAACACTAATTGATTCAGAAATGAATGAAATGAGCAAGTTATTGAATCACTCACTCAACCGATTTGTTCCCAAACACTGATTCATTCAGGAACCAGTGGGTCTCATTCACTAAGTGTATGTATGCAAGAATGTGTGTGTGAAATCTGCATGCGAACATTTCACAAACAAATGAAGATTCACTTATAGCTTTATTATAAATTTACGAAAAAAATGTAGGATCTGTAACCACAGCAGAGGTGGGGGTAAGTCACACATGTTCAAATCTCAAGCAAGTCTCAAGTCCCTATCATCAAGTCCCAAGTAAATCAAGTCTCAGTGCAAACAAACCAAGCAAGCCAAGCCACTGGCTTACCTCAAGCAAGTCAAGTTGAGTTACAGTACCAAACAGAAACAAGTATATTTTATTTTTGCCACAACCATATTTATTTTTACCCCAGAAATTAACTTAAAGCTGCAGTCCGTAAGTTTTGCCTCTTTGTTGCCATCTCTGTTTGAAAACCTGGAATTGCAGCTGTGTGCGGAATTATCTAGCTTGCGTGGGTTGTGAGTCGGCACGGCTCCAGCGCAAATGAATCTAATGTTCTGATAAGTATGTGTGGCAGTCAGTCACCGCACCGGTGTGGATATTTACTGTACTTCGCAATCACAGATTCTAGCCTACGTCTTGGAATATATGAC
>NW_015670605.1:267519-270932 GCF_001515625.1 Sinocyclocheilus rhinocerous | reverse complement strand
ATCTGCCACCTGCAGGATCCTCACATGCGATAGCCTAGTAGCCGGGACAGCTTCTTTATGTTTACAGAAGTGACGTAATGACGCAATGCCATGTTCGAATTTCCCACGAAAACCTACCCGTACCACTCAAATTAGAAAACATTATTATAAGCTGACCGTTGTGAATCGGGCTAAAGTAAGGCGATAGTTTTGAACACTGGCTGGTTATGTACTTGCTCAAATATTGATTTCGGATCATTTTTAACCAACAAAAGTAACGGACTGCAGCTTTAATTAATTATACATTTAAAATAATCATATTTTAAACATAACATTTTGAAAATAGAAATATGAAATAAAATGATACTTTTAATTATGAAATTAAAACTGCCAGTAGGTCACGGCAAATCTCTGTCTTGAGTGAGTGAGTCACAGAAGCGTTCTTTCAAAGCAGCTGATTCATTCAGGAACTAGTCAAGAATGGGTCACTGAATCACTCAATCGATTCGATCAAAACCTCGGATTCATTCAGTAAAAGTGTTGAACTGAACTGTTGGCAGCCGCGCTGATATTCTAGAAATATTGCTTAATATTATTATAAATATAAAAACAAACTCATACTAGGGCTATTTTGCCAACATATCTTCAATTTTGGGTGCATTTGGGTGCAAGAGAAAAATCACTAATTGATAAAAGGGATATTTGAGATTTGCTCTCTGTATTTGGCGCACTGTATTTTTCTGCTTCTGCAGCGTCATGAACAGCACTGTCTCGGGTTACTGGTGCTGCTGGTTCCATGTATTGCATTTTGTTTACCAATGTACGTCACAATGATTTATTTTTTATAAATAATTTAATTACAGTTCTTATCAAATCAAGTCATGTCACAAGTCATTGGATCTCAAGTCCAAGTCAAGTAATTTTTTTATTTAGTCAAGCATGTCACGAGCCCTTATATTTGCCACGTGAGTCAGACTCGAGTCAAGTCATGTGACTCTGAAATCAAGTCAAGTCACCTTTATTTGTATAGCGTTTTATACAATACTGATTGTGTCAAAGCAGCTTTACAGTGTTAAACAGGAAAATAGATTGTCAATAATGCAAGAAGACAATAATAACGAGTAATTTTTCCAGCTAAAGTCAGTTCATTGAGTATTCAGTGATGTCATCATCCAGTTCAGCTCTCTTCCAATAGTGTCTGTGCAATCAGTCAGTCAAGCGTCCTCATCTAAGCAAGTCAAAGGCGACAGTGGCAAGGAACCAAAATTCCATTGGTGACAGAAATGGAGAAAAAAACCTTGGGAGAAACCAGGCTCAGTCGGGGGGCCAGTTCTCCTCTGGCCAGACGAAACCAGTATGGCGTGGTTTAATTCCAGGCTGCAACACAGGTCAGATTGTGCAGAGGACTTGTCTGGTTCTCGAGTCCTCCACCTCTGAACCACAGGTACACAAAAAACACACACTCTGGGTGGCCTTATAATCGTGTGAAATTTTATACATAGATATTTCATCTTAAATATATGAAGAGTAGGAAAAGCTGCATTATAGTTCAAGCTGTGAGGTTTCTCTGTGTAACAACGCACATATACCTATGTATGATACACTCAGGGTTCGTATAAATTTCAGAAAATGTTTTAGAGTTAAATTGTAAAATGACAATTCCTTACTAAAATATTTTACTATGTTTATGTGCTTCATAAGGTATATGTATATCTTAATGACTAGGTGTGCAAAATATTGCTATAAACATGACCAAAGGTAAACAGAGATCATTACAGAAACTAAAGTAAATTAACAATCATGTTCAGATAAGGATTCTTGGTGACAGTCCCACGCTGTACCGCTTCACAGATCTACGTGTGGCGCACTTGGAGCGTGCTTAGAAATAGTCAGACAGAAAATCAATTTTACATCACTGATAAAAGGTTGGAAGAATGAAAAACTATCATGCTATGTCAGGGGAATAATTGAAAATGAAACAGAATGAGAATGTTTCTGTTCTTCTGTTCATTCTGTTCCCCCCAATGCCCTGCATTATCCTATTCATCGCAACAGCTCCAGTGCTTGACAAATGAACAGTGTCACATACCTATCATTGTTTCCTCTTGAAACCTTTGGAACAAACACCTGCTAACTAGCACCAGAGTTCCCATTTCCCCTGGCACAAACATTTACAGCTCTCCCTGCCGCACATCTGCTGTAATAGTGTCTGAGCGTAGTGCGCTTGTGCAATAAACGAGGGCAGAGTGTGGGCATGTTGACGGAGGCTGGGGCACGGGAGATTAACCCCGGGCCAGGCCTGTCTGTAGTCACTGCGTACTGGGCCTATGCCAGTCCATTGTTGGCCAGAGAATGGGGTGACGGTGGGAGCACAGCCTTCTTGGTAATTAATGAGGATTGGGGGCAAAAGTTGTAGAGGGGAGGGGGCTGAACAAAGCTGTTGAGGGGACAAAATTGAGTCCTGGCAAACGTAACTGTATATGTTTGTGTGGCTACAGGTGTGACATTCTTGCACAAGTGCAAATGCACACACATAAAAATCTTAAGACTGCACTTTTTTCATGCAGATTTTTACTTATTCCAAAAAAAACTTAAATGCATTATTTATTCCACATGCAAATGATGTACATTTCAATGTGTATTATACATATTGTACATTATATATACAGTACTGTGCAAAAGTCTAAGTCCATTAGTATAAAAAAAAAATTTAAGCCAGCTATTTCTGTCTATCTTCTGTATATCTTTTGCTGTAGTGTTTACATTTCACAGAGATCTGATCCCACCATCATCCAGTCTGTCTGGAATGACATGAAGAAACAGAAAAAAACTCAGACACAATAAATCCAGAAGAACTGTGCCAACGTCTCCAAGACACTTGACGAAACCTTTCTGCCAAGCTACCTGAAAAACTATGCAGCTAAGCAAGTGTACCTACAGGACAAAAGCTGTTTTAAATAGAGGTTTTTGGCATTTTTTAATTAACCGGCATCGACCGATTGTGCTGCAAATTAGGCCGATTTATAGGCAGGCGCATCGGCGGGCATAAGTGTTGTTGCGGAACTTCCTCTGAGGCTGCGTGAGACGGAGCAGCTCACACTCTGCAGCCGCGGCTTGTTCACACACAGCTTAAGCTAATAGCAGGGCAAAACAGACCGTTTCGAAAACTGAATTACGTTTTACCCTACTAGAATTGATGCCAGAAAGTTATCATATTCATAAGTGCAACAAGTCATTTGCATGTGAAAGTAGAAACACGTTCAATTCAGACGAAACTTCTGGGCTGATTATAACGTGCATGTTAACTTTCTTCATGAAATGTGTGTGTGGGTCCGACAATAGCATCCACTATGTCATCGCTCGTGGCCAGTGCACTCTTAAAGGGGGCATAACACACACAGTTTCACCCAATCTCATGTTAATCTTGAGTACCT
>NW_015670605.1:266181-266703 GCF_001515625.1 Sinocyclocheilus rhinocerous | reverse complement strand
GTGTAATATGTGTGAAATCTTTTATTTTTGTTATCACTATGGCCATTTGACTTATAGCAGTGTCCAGTGTTTCCTATACATTGAGTTATTTGTGGCGGCTCGTCACAATATCAAAACTGACCGCCACAAATAGATTTTCCCAAAAGGCTTATACTTCGTTGAATAAATTGAGCGCTTCACGTTTCAAAATTAAAATGCAGAGCGGGTCTTTTTATATGAATGTATCTTTGAAAAGAGCGGGTGTTTTTATATGAATGTATCTTTGAAAAGAACCGACTGTCTTCAGAAAAGCTTCGATGTCAATTTAATTTCGTCTTTCTTGTAATGCCTGATAAAGTAGCGTTTGTGAGCGGAGCGCTGATTTGATTACAGCCGTTACCGGGGAAACCGCTATATCTCCAGCTCCCAAAGCGCCTCCTGCTGGCAGAGAATTAATTTGCAGTCTGTGGGAAACACTGGTGTCTGTCAGCAAACATAAACAAAAAGTATCCTTCAGAACTGTTTTGAGAAGGTGCTTAAGTT
>NW_015670605.1:234253-263502 GCF_001515625.1 Sinocyclocheilus rhinocerous | reverse complement strand
CAGCTCCCAAAGCGCCTCCTGCTGGCAGAGAATTAATTTGCAGTCTGTGGGAAACACTGGTGTCTGTCAGCAAACATAAACAAAAAGCATCCATCAGAACTGTTTTGAGAAGGTGCTTAAGTTTTGAGCCATGTATTATTACACTAAATTGGGCTACTACTACTATTACTATCTTGTACCCTGCAATAATCATTTGCTCAAACTTACTTTTATGAGCTGAATGGGGGAAAAAAAAGAAAATCGGCCAAAAAAATCGGCATCATATATCGGCCATCGGCTGCCCTGATTTCTAAATATTGGCATCGGCCAGAGAAAAACCCATATCGGTCGACCTCTAGTTTTAAATGCAAAAGGTGGTCACAAAAATGTTGATTTGATTTAGTTAATGAAAGTTAATTGATAGATAAAAATCTATTTATGGCATTTTTTGAAAGCATCCTCACTTTACAGCAAGTGCCTAAAACTTTTCACAGTATTGTATATTTGTAGGAAGGTTCCTTCAAGTGTCTTGGGGGACGTTGCCACAGTTCTTCTGTATTTAGTCTGTCTCACTTTTTTCTGTTTATTCATGTCATTCCAGACGGACTGGATGATGGTCTATACAAGTTTGGAACAAAGTCAGAAACAAAAATCCACCAAACTAAAGCTGCATATCTATAGCAGGTGGAACAGAGGTCATTCTCATTGTGACCCGCCCCTTCACTGGTCGCCATCCAATCAGTGGAACAGAGAGTGCTGAGTGACAGCTGCTACACGACTGGTCATCCATGATGGTTCAAAGCAGCCATGATGGCTCTAAATTGCTTTGTGTGCTTCAGTGGCTTGACCAAACTGCCAATACACTGTGACAGCCGTCGGCTATACGGACCACTGCGCCCTCACCTGTCACCCACACCTGTGTAGGACGAGACTCGACAATACACCCAAACACACACACAATTCACACAGCCGTTTTTCTAAACCTTACATACAGACCTTTGTCAGAATATACACAAACAATTTAATCACACATATTAAATCATAAAGCTTACCAATGGAGTATATCTGCTGGCAGGGGAGTCGTGTATTAAATCTGTTTGGAAACTTATTTGCCAAACAACTGCTATGAAACATCACATCATTAAGGTAAGATTTTTTTAATGTCTCTAATGCTCACCCAGGCTGCAACAAAAACAATAACATTGTGAAATATTATAACTGTTTAAAATAACAGTTTGATATATGAATATATTTTAAAATGTCATTTATTCCTGTGATGCAAAGCTGAATTTTCAGCATCATTACTCCAGTCTTCAGTGTCACATGATCCTTCAGAAATCATTCTAATATGCTGATTTGCTGCTCAAGAAACTCTTTTTTATTATTATCAATGTTGAAATATTTTCAGGATTCTGCATATTTCAGGATTTTAACATTACAAATGTCTTTTTACTGTCACTTTTGATCAATTTATTGCATCCTTGCTGAATAAAAGTAACAAAATGTAATAATTTCAATCAATCAATCAATAAAATCTTACTGACCCCAAACTTTTCAACGGTAGTGTATGTTATGATTTTTTTTTATCTTTATCTTTATCTTTTCCTTTTTGTCAGGCACAACAAACATCCACAAACTGGATCACACAAAAACAAATGTTTGTATGTATGCAAGAATGTGTCGAGTGAAACTACTAGAGCTGAAGTCCTTCAAGTATTGCAGTCATCACTATTTCAAGATGCTTGAATTAACTTTTTCATTCAGTGGAGTGTGTGTGTGTGTGTGCGTGTGTGTGTTTTGCTGGGGTTTTCACATTACCGCTAGTAGTGAGCTGGAAAATGAGAAGCTAAAGCAACCACAACTCACACACATGCAAACACAGTGTATACATACACACACACATTTGTTTTGTTTTTTTTATTCATAGTGGAGGCTTTTGAGGATGTGTCGCATTTACAAAAATGACTTGCGATTTGAAAATATCGATAAATAGTGTTGGAAAATACAAACAAATCAGTATAGTTCTGAATTGCATGCCATTGCCATGCAACAAAAATGGAGTTACATTATAGCCGTAGTTTCCAGCTTGGTGCATTTTTTATGTAATAAAATAAAGAAAATTTAATATTTAAGGAAAAAATACATTTTTAGCAAATATAAAAAAAACAAATAATAAGATAATAAAATACATAATAAAATAAATAAAATATAAATTTAGCTATGTAAATACATATTTGTTTTAATTAAATGTTAAGTTTTCTTAAAAGTGTTTTTAAAAAAAATTATTGATTGATTTTCAATGCCATTTCAGCAGCAAGGCTCTCTTCATGGCAAAAGCAGAATAAATAAAAGTCATACAATTAACAAGAAGCTATATAAGACATTTAATTTGAATACTAGACAAAAAAAAAATCAAATACATTCAGGTGATATTTTTTAAAAATACATCAGTTAAACCCATCTCTGAATAAAATCATTGTCTATTTACATTAAAAACAGCTTAGTCCAGTAACAAATGTTTAACAGTCATTATAGTTTGACAAGGAAGGCATGATGGTGGTGGTTCTTTGTAAAATAAATGCATGCATACATTTCTGTGGAAAATGTTAGTAGGACAAGTAAAAATCTGATCTTCTTATTAAGCTCTAGATTGATCATTTTTACATTAGTCAGACAGTCTTTTCCTGTCCAAGTGGACCGTTCTTGGAAAAATAGTTCACAAATTTTAGTCAAAAGCCTCCCTATGAGAAACCTATGAGAGGAAACCTGCCACATGCTGTTAAAAGCATTAAAATTAAAACGTTAAAAAATATTCACATTGTGTTTGTGCATGTGCGGATGAGACAGCAGTCTCTCTGGACCACCAGTCAACACTTATTGAAATTCTGCCCACCTCGTTCTCAGAAAAACACACCCAGATGAAAAGAGAGAGGGACTCAAACATGTGTAGCTATTATAAGAGAAAGATGTTCTGGGGTTTGGTGATTAAAAGATTGTGATTCCTCCAGGCTAATGCACTGCGTTATGAGAGCGTCTTTGTAATGAGAATAATTTCAGAGCATTAGGAGAGACATCACAGAGTCTCGAGCGACAGCCAGACAAATTCGAGCCACACGTAAATGCATATACACAAACACACTCAAATGGGAACATGCACAAAAAGAGCTGATGTTTATGCCCTCATTATAATTATGCTTTCATACAGGTGAAAACACACACGCATTGATGTGCACTTCACACATAGTTTAATCTACACGTTTTCTTCTTACAAAGAAGAACTAACAAATAGAAGTTAACAATAGCCTGCATTACAATACAATGAGTATACTTTCACTTTCAACAAACATGCAGTGGTGGACAGTAACGGAATAGTTTCTATCAGTACTTTTTTACTTAAGTACATAAAAATTTGAGTACTTTTGTACTTTCACTCGAGTAAAATTGAATTTAAAATTGATTTGTGTACTTCATCCACCACTGCAAACATCTACTTCAAAAGAATGATAACATGCTGAACAGATGACTCTGTAGAGACAGACAAATGGCCATTTGACAGCACAGAGGATTTATTCAAGTCTATAGTTGACCTGAATGACTTCTATTACCGATTTAATCAAACCCCTTGAAAAGGACATGACCAGCTTTCATAGGCTTTAAGGGAACTTAATAGTGTTTTACAGAAAGCATGGACCAAAAGGAACATGGAGTGAAAATACAAAGCATGAGTGTTCAAAACAAGTCAAAGCGGGGTAGTTTAGTTGTTTACTTGCTGAGTGAATAAAGAATTTAATTAAAAACATTATTGTTGTTGAACTTTTTTTTTTTTTGAAACCATCAAGCTCCAGATGAAAAGAGAAAATAGTAAAATGACATGAATTAGCTTTTAAATCAGAAAATCTGTATTCGCAAAGCAGATAAAATACCCAACAATAGTACAAGGCCTATCAGCATAAAATAAAAAAAATAAAAAATAAAAAATGTATACAATGAAATGAAATAAAATAAAATGTATTCTGTATATGTATTCTGGAGACTTGAAAATCATTGGAGGCAACATTTAAATTGCTATAATTCCGTTATATTATAGTAGACGTTTTAACAATGTAATTTTAATTAAAATACAAATATTTATATTTACATAGACTTGAATACTCCAAACACCCCTACTAGATTTATGCTTTGAAATGGAGTCAAAGAGTCAAAGTCTTAATAGACCATTATATAAAACGGGAGCAAAATGTGAAGTTGTATGTGAGAGGAATAGTCAGGGTAATATATTTAAAAGTCAAATGATAACCAAATCATAACCTTCCATAATGAACAAACAGTCCTGAGCAAAGGTCAGTTCAATTTACCACCCAATCACCAGACCATCAACCCTTCATCTACTCAACACACAGCCTTTACAGCAAACAAAATAGAATTTTTTTTCCTCGCTTTATATAGATGGCAAAAACCCATTTGATTCCATCTGACATGAAAAGCTGTTTCATGGATTATATGACATAATTCAATCAATATACTCGCAAAACAAATGCAAAATCCAGATTAGTGACAAACACACTCAGATTTCAGATCAGAGTCTGACAGTGAAATCAAACGCTAACACGGACGAGAGTGACAACCGAGGCCTAATATGAGGACCATGAAGGCCTTTTTTAAAATTTTTTATTACTGTTAATCGTTGAAGAGAGGTTTTTTTTGTTTCCAGTGTAATGACAACCGAGGCCTTCCTTACCCCCCCCCCCCAAAAAAAAAACCCAACTGGCACAAGCACAATATCTTACCAGATATTAATAAGCAGAAAAATACAAACCATTAATTTAACTATCTTATGTATATAATCTAACTATCTATTTATGATGTCTATTTTAGTCTTTTTTTTACTCTAACTATACTATTGATTTCATCCACCTGAACCATGAATGTTTTGACGGAACTGAATGTCATGTCGATAGCCAATGAAGCTTCTTACAGTCACAGAGAATAGGATAGGAATTTAACAATTCTAATTCCACTGAGCAATTCTTGTTCTTTAATGATTCCATCAACAATTCTTTTAGTAATTTTGAGGATGAACAAATGGAACGATATTTGGAAAAAATTGTCAAATGATGGGATTATTTCAGAACTCAACAGAACAGAAACAACAAATGGGAAATAAACAGTTCTTGGAAATGTGGTTCATTATTCCACAGTTATTGCATTTAACAACCTTTCAGTTCTCATTGTCTTTCCTAATCCCATACCTACGATTGAGCATGCTTGAGGCATTTCATCTGTGAAATAAGTCAAAAGACATCTTTGCACAGCAAACACACAGAAGCAGCGCATACATAGTCCACTACAAAAGATGCGTTTACACAGCTGCTTGAAAGGTGATAATTCATTCTTCTGCACAGCGGACAGAAAATAAGATGCTGATCACGATATCAGTAAAGTTTAAGGTGACTCTGATACATATACTGCATATTTATGCATATTTTACAGTGTTCAGTCCACATCAGTGGAAGAATGCAGATTTTCCAGAACCGTCAATTGAACAGAACATCATGGAAATCATTTGGTTTCAATATTTTTTTTAAAAAGGATCCATTCTCAAATTAGAACAGGCTCTAAAGGGCAAAGTGTCCAGCTTTCAGGACATCGTGGCAGTAAATGAATAAAGAATAAAAGGTGTTTGGTGTCTGTATACTATAGGCCGGAGGAGTGACCCATCTGACGACTTGTCAGCCATCTCACACACACACACACACACACATTCAATATACACACCACCATCCTCATCTGAAATTAAAGACCCCTCTCACACACATATACACACAGATATTTCATTATCAACTAGAGCTTATTGTAACCCAGGTCACAGGGTTGACTATCGATCGAAGAGCTCGGGCCTCAAGGGGAATAATCAAACCCAGAGAGATAGATTGGAAACGTTGATCTCTCTGCTCAACGTGTCAAGCGCATTCTTTAAACAAGATCAACAGATGATTTAGCTCATTGTACTTTTCGATTTGGTTGCGTGTGCGCCTAAATGTGAGGATATAAGGACTAGGCAACGTTTTTTGTAATATAAAAGGCAGGAAATACGTGTTCCACAAATAATTGTGATTAAAAAGTAAACTTGATATGCATGACCTGCTGTCTTGATTTGAGCCGATGTGTGGGTAATAAATGCAAGAAAATGCAACATGCAAAAAGAGATGAAGGAGAAGATACCAATCAGAATTCAGTATGCAAATGTTCCAATGACATCATGAACATTCTATCAATGCAAGTCAACTTCACTTCTTAATAAAGTATACAAAATACATTTACAAAAAAACAGCATTTTAGTTGCAATAGCATAATGGGACACGCTGATCACGTATCATGTCTGCACGAACAGGGTGTGCGGAAGTATGCAAATACATATGTTGACAGGCAGGTAGGACAGCCTATCGTAGCCCTCGGACTGAGGGATATGATTGGACGAACATTTCATGGTCCTACGCCTTTCACAGATGATATAAATTCATGTAAATACATTTAGACCACTTAACTTAGTGATTGTTAACGGGATGTGAAGTGACTTTCAACCAGCAGGACAAAAATGTTTTTGAACCAAATCACCCACCCTGCCTTTAAGCAGTTTGCATTGAATTGCAGAATTGTAATAATTAAAAAGTGCAGCTTTGTACGCACTGAAATATTGCTTGTGGATCTGAATTCTGTTGTGAAAATCTCTGCATTGTGTAAGTACTATGAACTTTAGCAGACGACATTAAGCCGTTCATCTGAAAGGAAACTGTGACATGATAAGATCCTATTAAAGATCAGACTTAGATGGCAAAATAAAAGAATGTGAGCTGATCTTCATGTCTTCATCACATATCACGTCTTTGCAGGTGGATTTCACAGGTCACACTGTTGTGAGCAGACTTGTGCGGGAACAGGTAATGGCTTTTTAAGTACTCTACGCAGACAGTGAGTGAGTGTGTTTCAGTGCGTGTGCGTGTGAGAGAGAGAGACAGAGATTATCACAGGAACGAGTGCATAATTGCAAAGCTGAAGAGAGTGTTATTGTTCCAGTGATAAACATGTACATTGTATGTAGCAGTGCGTATGTGTTAAGGCCCATTCACACCGAGGATGATAACTATAACAAATAACGATAAAGATTTAGTCGTTTTTAAAATTATTCTAAATGTAAAAGTAGAGCAGAGACCACCACAACTATAACGATAATGGCAAAGAGGAACGATATCATTGGAATTCACTTTCAATACAATTATTCTTTCAGCTCATGAATGATAAAAACGTTGACAGCCATTCAGAATCCATCTTACATTAAAAAGTTTGGGCATTTAAACTGCAGCGCATGCTTATAATAAACAGAACATTATTGTGTGTTGATGTGGAGGCTTATATAGTTATCTTTATAGTTATTGTTATTGGAGTGAACAGGCCTTTAGGGATTGTACTACTACTACTACAATGCTTTGGCCCGTTGTTAGCAAGTTGTGGACATTTTGTGTTCAGTAAATGAAAGTAACTTGCTTACATTATATACAGCATATAAAAAAAACTGTTACATGTCCAACAGTTTAAATACTTGATAAAGACCTGGCTTTGTCATTAACATTTACAAAAAATATTAATCAATATTATGCTAGATTATTATTATTGTAGCTTAAATTCATCCCTAAAAATTGTTTGCCTGAAGAACAGAGAAGCACTGCTGATTGTCGTGTGACACCTCAATAATTTGTCCTATAAATGTAACGTGAATAATTGTCCATTATGTAATTATTAGGTTTGGAAATGGTAGCCTATACATTTATATATAATACTTATTTATGAAAATATTAAAAAGTTTGGGGCCAACAACATTTTTTTTTAAAGAAATTAATATTTTTAATCAGCAAGGATACATTAAATTGATCCAAAGTGTTGATATAAATATCATATAAACATAATATTAATAAATTACCCATAACAGGAATGTATAATTTAGGGACAAATTCCAATCAGTTCCAGTGGTTCCAATTAGTTTTGTTCTGAAACAGTTCTAATGCCAAATGAAATAAATGTGTTAATGCTGATAAAAGTAACAGCATTACACATATTTAATAGCATGTGTTATCCTGTTAAGTTTGACAGCCCTTATAGCAGTGAGCAGACATGCAAGCCCTGACCTAGTGTGTGCATGCATGATCTAGTCACATCTACTCTATAAATATGTGGAAACAATAAATATCTAGATATCTGAGTGTCTAAATATCATCTTGCTTAATCAACTTGGTGAAAATGGCAGGATGGGGCTGCAAGCTGTCTGGTGTCCCCTGAGTACGACACAGTGGTCCAGTGTGTGTGTGTGTGTCTGGTTATATTTCTTGAAGTTTATGAGATGCTCCTAAACTGGCATCTGCACACATCAACAGAATTTCTCCAGGTGGAATCTCAGCGTTGGTGAGAGTCCAGTTCCTTGCATAAAAAAAAGTGTAAATCAATGAGAACTGGTCTCCATAAAGCCGGACAACTTTCCATGAGGTTTCCATGGTAACATTTAGCTTCAGTGTCACAGGAATAGCGGGGCTATGTTGATCTGTACCTTTTGGGAGCTCTGAATCCAAAGCAGCTCACATCTGCTTCTGAAAGAACAGGGCGATTTAATGAGGCTTTAACTTTGGCCCTTTAAAGCCACCGTAGCTGCAGGGGCTGTTAGCCATATCTGTGAGCGCTGTGGTTCATGAACCCTGCTGGGCTAAAGCTCAGGACAGTGTTCTCCTAGGGCACTTTATAATGGATTCTACAGGCATAAGAGCACGCTGAAGACCTTCACAAGTCCCTCTGTCTCTCTCTCACACACACACACACTCGCTTCAGTAGTCACAGTTGTACCAACTTGCCCTGGAGTTGTGCTGGAGTTCAAAAACACACACACACACACTTAAAACTTCCACATCAATCCTTCTGATTTATAAAACTAAGAGCTCCAGCTCTAAAATCTGATCTCATTTAATCACACACATTCAATTCTATATTATTGTAGCAACCATAAATCCATTCAGCATAGCAACACCTTGCAACCACCTAGGAACATTCTTAAAACCACTCAGAATAGCTTGGCAACTGCATAGCAACAACCTGGCAACCACCCATAATCACTCTAGTAACTAGAAATGTTTTTAAAACTACTCAGAATAACTTGGCAACAGCATAGGAACACCCTGGCAACCACGCATAATCACCCTAGTAACTAGAAATGTTTTTAAAACTACTCAGAATAACTTGGCAACTGCATAGCAACACCCTGGCAACCACCCACAATACCATGGCAACCACCTAGCAACGTTCTTAAAACCACTTAGAATAACCTGGCAAGTGCATAAGACCCTGGCAACCACCCACAAACACCCTGGTAAGTAGAAATGTTTTTAAAACTACTCAGAATAACTTGGCAACTGCATAGAAACACCTTGGCAACCACTCACAACACCTTGGCAACCACCTATTAACATTCTTAAAACTACTCAAAATAACTTGGCAACTGCACTGCAACATCCTGGCAACCACCCCCAAACAGCCTAATAACTACAAATGTTTTTTAAATCTATTTAGAATAACTTGGCAACAGCACAGGAACACCCTGGCAACCACCCATAATCACCCTAGTAACTAGAAATGTTTTTAAAACTACTCAGAATAACTTGGCAACTGCATAGCAACACCCTGGCAACCACCCACAATACCATGGCAACCACCTAGTAACTTTCTTAAAACCACTTAGAATAACCTGGCAAGTGCATAACACCCTGGCAACCACCCACAAACACCCTGGTAAGTAGAAATGTTTTTAAAACCACTCAGAATAACTTAGCAACTGCATAGCAACACCCTGATAACCACCTACAACCACTTTACAGCAGCATTGTTACAACAACTCTGAAAAACTTAGCATAGCAACACCCTAGCAATTACTTAGCCATGCAGCAACCATAAAGCTATTCAACTTAGCAACCACCTAGCAACGTTCTTAAAACCACTCTGAATAACTTAGCAGCTGCATAGTAACACCCTGGCACCCTTATGTTCTTTCAAATCTGACTTTATATGCTCAATGATTTGTAGTAACAATTTATAGTAACAATACATTCAACTTAGCAAATGCATAGCAACACCCTGGTAACCGCCTACTAGCGTTCTTAAAACCATTTAGAATAACTTGCGGACTTCCGGTGACGTCACGGAGATGGTTAACGCTTGAAAGTTAAGCTCCGTCGGATTGTTGCAATAAATCCCGATTTACATAATCAATTCAGGTATAGTCAGAGTTTTTCAGGATGAGTACGACAACAAGACACAAGAATGCTTCCAAAAATGAAAATTCGAAAGAGACGATAAAAAACGATCACCTAGCCCTGCCAGAAATGCTAAAGCTAGCCCGTGTGCTCCCGAACTTTCTGAAGTGATGGAAGAGCTGAAATCGTTAAGAAAAGAAAATCAAGAGGGGCATAAACAAACGAAAATATCACTGACAAAATTAGAGACCTCGGTTGAGGACTTAAAATGCCAAATAAACAGTTTGGAGAGCAGAATCGGGGAGACGGAGGAACGGATAAGTGTTGCTGAGGAAACTGAAATGAGGCACGAAAGGGCGCTCCGATACCTTCTGGAACGTGAGGCGGATCTTACAGGTAGATGTGAAGACATGCAAAATAGACTTCGTCGGAATAATTTACGAATATATCAAGTTCCCGAGGGCTGCGAAGGAGAAAACACAGTGGAATTTGTTATGGAGCTGCTCACCACAGTTCTACAGCTACCTCAGGATATGGATATAAAGATTGAAAGAGCACACAGGGCCCTTGCAGCCAAACCAAAAGACTCCACCGCACCTCCGAGATCGATAATAGTGAGATTCCTGGACTATGCGGTTAAGGATGCAATCTTAAGACAAGCCTTGTCACAGAAACAGGTCCTGTACAACACAAAACCGATTTACTTTGACAACGACTACTCGCCTGAGTTGCAGAGGAAAAGAGCACAGGTGCAAGATGCAATGAAACAGCTCAAGATGAAGAACGTGCCAGCGCAGTACGTCTATCCAGCAAAGATAAAGGTCTACCTGGAGAAGGGAGTAAAAACTTTCCCTACCCTAATGGATGCTGCACTACCGCTAAAAAAGGAAAAACGAAATAAAAGCGATCCATCTGTCATACAGTGTTATTGTGGCCGCGGTGTGTCACGTGACAAGACTGATGCGTCGCCATGGAAACAGTAAGGGGAAACATTCTAAAATAACGGTCGCCTTAAAAAAAATCACTCTGGGGGACCGCTAGAACATTTTAAACTCACCACTGAAAAGGTTAATATCGGCCAGGCCGACAATCAGTCGATCCCTAATTGTGAACATTGAGCTTGCACCGTCCAGTACAGTATTTTCTCTGCGGTGTATCTGTGCACTTCTCTTTGCATCTTTAGCATGTCTCATCTCTTGCCCCTGTTAACATCTTGTTCAAAGACTGTAATAGTTCCACACAAATGACATTTTGGGAAATGACTACAATGCATTTTGTTTGCAAGAGATCGGCCAAAAAAAGACTGGTGGCAGATTTTTGGAGCAAAAACCAGCTTCCAGTCCGATTGATGGTCGGTTGACTGGTGCATCTTTACTAGTAATAAAAGGGGAGATAGGCCCCATTACATCCAGTGAAGTTGAGGTGCTCTTATCCGTTTATATGGTCCATAATCTGGTAAGGATAGCTGCTTTCCTCTGCTCCACATCCACAACCAGTGCTAAAGTAATGGCAATGTAATCTAATAAGGGCTCATGGAATGCTCAGGCAGTATTAGTTGTTGTGGAATAGGGTCATGAGGGGTTTCAGTTCAGCACACCGCTGATGTCATTTGCAGGGCGACAAAATCCACCATGAAGAGCCTCGGGCAGAAATGCATAAACCAGCACACATTCCACACCTCTCAAAATTGTTAAAGCCATGCTAGGCCCACAGACACATACTAATAGGTTGAACAACAAGGCTGAGTACACAATCTTTATGGTAGGAAGTAGAAATTTACAGCTTATTCATAAAAAGCAGCTCATGTAAATTGTAGTGGATTGCAATTCAATAGTTTACATTCATCACCAGATAGCATGAAGTAATCGGCCCGAGCTCGGCTGCCCCGCGGCGCCTCCGGCTCAGACTCGGCATCGGCGAGTGTTATCCGGGCCGAGTGTGGCCCGCGCTCGCTCTCGCACATGTGTTTGTTATGCGGCTATAAAGCACTGGCCCAATTCCTGTTCACCGTAACCCACCCGGATCTGGCTGTAGAGTCCAGGCCACTTCTGATAATGACTCGGCTCGGTTCAGTCATAGATGGTTACATTAATATAGCAATAATTAACATAAAACTGTTTTAAACTGACTTAAGACCTTTACGGTATTTTATAAAGTTAAGTAAAATATCTGCGATAAAAAATTTATATATTGGACTTCCGGTGACGTCACGGAGATGGTTAACGCTTGAAAGTTAAGCTCCGTCGGATTGTTGCAATAAATCCCGATTTACATAATCAATTCAGGTATAGTCAGAGTTTTTCAGGATGAGTACGACAACAAGACACAAGAATGCTTCCAAAAATGAAAATTCGAAAGAGACGATAAAAAACGATCACCTAGCCCTGCCAGAAATGCTAAAGCTAGCCCGTGTGCTCCCGAACTTTCTGAAGTGATGGAAGAGCTGAAATCGTTAAGAAAAGAAAATCAAGAGGGGCATAAACAAACGAAAATATCACTGACAAAATTAGAGACCTCGGTTGAGGACTTAAAATGCCAAATAAACAGTTTGGAGAGCAGAATCGGGGAGACGGAGGAACGGATGTTGCTGAGGAAACTGAAATGAGGCACGAAAGAGCGCTCCGATACCTTCTGGAACGTGAGGCGGATCTTACAGGTAGATGCGAAGACATGCAAAATAGACTTCGTCGGAATAATTTACGAATATATCAAGTTCCCGAGGGCTGCGAAGGAGAAAACACAGTGGAATTTGTTATGGAGCTGCTCACCACAGTTCTACAGCTACCTCAGGATATGGATATAAAGATTGAAAGAGCACACAGGGCCCTTGCAGCCAAACCAAAAGACTCCACCGCACCTCCGAGATCGATAATAGTGAGATTCCTGGACTATGCGGTTAAGGATGCAATCTTAAGACAAGCCTGGTCACAGAAACAGGTCCTGTACAACACAAAACCGATTTACTTTGACAATGACTACTCGCCTGAGTTGCAGAGGAAAAGAGCACAGGTGCGAGATGCAATGAAACAGCTCAAGATGAAGAACGTGCGAGCGCAGTGCGTCTATCCAGCACAGATAAAATCTACCTGGAGACGGGAGTAAAAACTTTCCCTACCCTGATGGATGCTGCACTACCGCTGCGGGACCTGGGAATCAAAGTTCGAGTGGATGAACGAGACCGACATGTAAGAGAAATATCGAAGGCTAGATGGTCAAGGCAAGGTAAAGGTGGACGTGGAGTGAGCACAGCGTTGTCCGATGCAGATCTTCAAGCATTTTTGCAAAAGGAATGAACCGTTTAAAATATGTAAGCAGTAGCCTACATTTAAACGGGATATTTCTGCTTCAGAATGTGAGTAACGTAAACTCTGGTTAAATTACAGAAGAGAGTGGTTCTTTGTAGAGATTCATACGTTTAAAGGGACATAATTCGTATTCATACGTTTTTTTTTCCCCTCTCTTCTTTTTTTTCGGGATAATAATTGATTTGTTTGTAAATGGACGGATACTTGCTGATATTTTGAATTCTGAGTGGAAATCACTCTTGGAGGCAGCCGTGTTTCAAAAACAGAATGGCTGCACGCACCCGGTGCACTTTTGATACCCCAGGGAGTCAGCGTCACAATTCCCTGCCCCTGTTACATCGGGATTTGGCCTGCGAGACAAGAACTTGGCCGAATGGATGTGTGGAAGTCTTGTTCATGTATATAGTTCATGTTTTTGTTTTCGTTTATGTTAAATATTTGCCTTTGACAGCTGATTTTTTTTATTTTTACTTTATTTTTTTTAATACATTACTGGAACATGTTGGTTACTAACACATACAACATCTACCAATGGACAATTTAATTTGTGTCAGTTATAATGTGAAAGGTCTGAGCAGCCCAATTAAAAGAAAGAAAATATTTAATCAGCTTAGAAAAATGCAATGTTCTATTGAATTGCTTCAAGAGACCCACCTGTCTGATGGGGAACATTTAAAACTGAGAAGGGTTAAAGACTTTTTACAAAAATCCTAAGTCAAGAGCTCGAGTTAATGGACATTGCTCAGAGTTTTTTAATTTAGGTAGGGGAACTCGTCAGGGAGATGCGATGTCTCCAGTCTTATTTGCTCTTAGCATTGAGCCACTAGCGGAGTTAATAAGGAGCAACCCCAGAATAAAGGGGATAGCAGATAAAGGAGGGAAGGATCATAAGATATTGCTATACGCAGATGACGTATTATTATTTATTGAAAACCCCCTTTCATCAATCCCAGCCCTTTTACAGTGCCTTAGAGACTATGGCTTAGTTTCTGGATACAAGGTAAATTCTGAGAAATCTGAGGCAATGATGATTTCAGGACATTGGCCCACTCAGTTAGATAATGAGGTATCTTTTCGATGGTCTAGTCAGGGCTTCAGATACTTGGGTGTCATCCTTACACCTATGGCATCACGTTTATATCTAGCTAACTATACAAGGTTTTTTGAGATGATAAAAAAAGACTTGGCGGGATAACTATGTGCATATATTCTGGGAATGTCCCAAAGTACTATTGTATTGGCAGCGGGTTAAAAGGGAAATTAGAAAAATTTTAGGAAGAGATATATCAATGCACCCAGTATTTTTTTTTGCTAGATGGTTTCCCCTCGGATCAGTTCAGTAAATCTCACTTATTTGTATTACATATATTACTAATGGCAGCCAGGAAGATAATCACTGTGAACTGGATGAATGTGCATGAACCTATTGTGACAGAATGGACACAAAGACTGAAACAGATATATATATTTGAGAAAATGACCGCGGACTTGCACTTAAAATCTGACTTTTTTCGACAGAAGTGGGCACTTATTGAAACATATTTGCTTGAAGGAAATAGCTCTAATATATATTAATGTTTGAACCATGCAGATAGTTTGCCAGTATGTGGTGCATTTATTGAAGTGCTGTCAGGGACTTTTGTATTTATTTTTAAATTAGTGTTTTTTTTGTTTGTTTTTTTGTTTTCTTAGTGTTTATTTATTTATTCATTTACTTTTCATGTATCAATATTGTAAGTAAAAGTTATGTAACAGTGTTTTGTTAAAAAAAAGGTTCAATAAACACACAGTTAAAAAAAAAAAAAAAGAATAACTTGCTAACTGCATAGCAATGTTCAAGCATTCTCACAATTTTTTAAAGAAAGAATTCTGCAAAGAAAATTCTGTCAAAAATGTCTACACAATTTATCTGAGTACATAGCAACACCCTGGTAACGGTCAAGAACCACTCATATTTTTCTATAGAAAACAATGTTCAACATTTATCATATTGCTGTTGGTGCTGTTTTATAAAAGCATAAGCTACTCAAGGCAGTCATTTTACCATGGTGACTTTGTGTCATGGACGCAACTGAATAATACAATCTGAAATATAAACGTAGTGCTTGACTAGTATACCTTCTCTTTATTTTCACATTCAGGTACTGCTTTGACTTCAGAAGATCATATAAGGACATTCCAGGTCAAGTTGCAGGATTAGAGAGCAAGTTTGAGGCCTGAGGAACAGCGCAGTAATTTGGCAGTAAATAATAACATCAACAGTACTGTCATCACACACCTCTGGGGGAAAATGAATGAGAGAGAGAAAGAGAGAGAGACTACAGGAGAGTGTGATCTCTAGTCTCTAGATCATTAACACACATCACCCTGCAATTAAAAACTCACTTATCTTAATTACTCAACTAATGGGACGAGTCCCTGCAAACACGCACTCACACACACACACACACACACACACCCTCAAAGGACAGCAACAATAACATATACACACATCCACATGCGCATTTAGGAGTGAAAAACCAACATTAATACTCAGAGTGAAGCCTAAAGCCACAAACACTCACACTACAAATACACAATCCACACGTCAGCCTGTCTGTCTCTGCTCCACACTCTCTTCAGTTCTGATGTGCCATGTCGTTACTGATTCCTGAGATGTTCATTCATTAGATGTTGATGAATTTAACAGTGAATCTGCACTAATGAGATTCTGTGTGTGTAAAGGTTGTTCCAAAAGCCTGTTTCTGTAATGAACACTAAAACAATTAACATCAAATCAGAAAGGGGAAGTTTGTCTGTCTTTGCCATTCTATCTGTCCTAGGGATGTTCATTTTAACCGTTTAACCGGTTAACCGACGGTAAGAATTTTGACCGATTAATACAATCGGTTTACTGCATGGTTAAAATATGCTACTCGTTTTTTAGGGGGGAAAAAACATAAGTCGCGTATAAGTCAATAAACACTGTAAACATAGCTAGGCTATTTTAGTTCCCCTCACTCCACAACAAATCCTTTCAATTAACAGTATTTAGAAAAGAACAAGAATTGCAATATAAATGACAAGCCAAAACGAATTAATTTAGGTTCAAACGAAAACTGAAACCAACTCTCTCATTCCACACAAAATCAAATGTTTCCGTATTCGTGATGTATTTGAATGGCAAATTATTATTTATTATGTACTTCACTCGCGTTCCAATATCCACGTAAAACAAAATGTTTTGCATAACATCACGGCGGTACAGTGATAACACTTAACCTTAACGGCTTAACAGATTTTGCTACATATTTTTACTACATGTTTTTTTTACTACATATTAACAATCGGTTAACGAGCGTCGGTTAGGAAAAATAACCGAAATGAACAACCCTAATCTGTCCATCCATTCGTCATCCATCCATCCAACCATCTGTCAGTCTATCTATCTATCTGGGCTATAAAATATTAAACTATTTTGAAAACTTTCAATCTAAAAATGAGTTATTTGAATTTAAAGGGATAGTTCACCCAAAAATGAAAATTACCCCATGATTTACTCACCCCTCAAGGCATCCTAGGTGTATATGACTTTCTTCTTTCAGACAAATACAATCAGAGTTATATTAAAAAATGTCCTGGCTCTTCCAAGCTTTAAAATGGCAGTGAATGGGTGTTATTTTTCAATAGTCCAAAATAAATAGTCCAATAAAGTGCATACAGCCATCATAAAAAGTGTCCCACATGGCTCCGGGAGGTGAATAAAAGCCTCCTGAAGCGAATCGATGCGTTTTTGTAAGAAAACTATCCATATTTAAAACTATAAACAGTAATCTCTAGCTTCCGCTAACTTTCGTAGGCATCGTTCCGCTAACTGCCATATTCACCTCCTGGAGCCGTGTGGGACACTTTTTTTTATGATGGATGCGCTTTATTGGACTTCTATTGGACTATTGAAAAATAACACCCATTCACTGCCATTTTAAAGCTTGGAAGAGCCAGGACATTTTTTTTATATAACTCTGATTGTATTTGTCTGAA
This sequence comes from Sinocyclocheilus rhinocerous, assembly GCF_001515625.1. Classification (NCBI taxonomy): domain Eukaryota; kingdom Metazoa; phylum Chordata; class Actinopteri; order Cypriniformes; family Cyprinidae; genus Sinocyclocheilus; species Sinocyclocheilus rhinocerous. Next base: position 245,912 of record NW_015670605.1, on the reverse strand, counting down.
AGAAGAAAATCATATACACTTAGGATGCCTTGAGGGTGAGTAAATCATTGGGTAATTTTCATATTTGGGTGAACTATCCCTTTAAGTTCATTTTAATACTTCCTATATTCAAATCTGAATTGAAATTCTGCCCCTTGTTTGCCACTTTAATTCAAATTACATTCAAATTCAAGAATTGCGCTGGAATTTAAAAGGCATTTGTAATTCAGTTCTGTTTGCAGTTCAGTTTATTTCCTGTTAACAAAGGAAAGAAAGTGTGCTCATCAAATGATTTCATAAGATCTTGAACTCAACCTGAGTTTCCTGAAGAGAGCGACACATCTTCCTCTACCCATTTTCCCCTGCTTCTTTGATTGTCCCCTTTAGAGTCACACACAACGGCTTTGAGAGAGCATGCAATATGAATTCTAATAGAGCAATTACCATTATGAATGATAACTAGGGACATTCCGCTGATCTAGGGTCAGGGCCTGTGCAATAGCTCTTATGATTACAGAGTATGGAATCAGGTTCAGGAAATAGCAGTGCTCCGCTAGCCAGCGGGAATGTTTAACCTACATCACGGATCCCTGTCCCATTGATTAGACCATTAGACTTGAACCGCTCGCAGGAAATTGACACAATTCTCTTTCCATATGAAATCTTTGTATTAATGCTCCACAATTTAATGGCAAAGCTATCCGTTTTCTTCAGAATATTCTGTCTATATATCTGTCCACTTTCCAGCTTTCCTCTATAAACTGAATAATATGTCATTCTGTGTGTGATTTGGATGGCTACACTGCTGATGTATCGATTTTCAAAAATAATGTCCTCAAGCCTCTTCACTCAACAGTTACTTTAAGAGGCTATTTTGTGATCATTGCCATTAGCTGATAACCATTCATATGCTTGGAAGACTAACCGAAGCCTGAACTATCAAAGACACATTTTTATTTGGTAATTTTTGATTAAATACTATGCACAAAAGACATAACAGTACTATTATTTGACATCTGCCACCCGGCTCTATAGATATTGGCTATATGCCAAACCCCAACCAAACCCATATCAGTTACCAATACACACATACATACATAAGGCTATGTACATAAATAATTTTAAATTATATAAAAGTAAATATATTTATATATATATATCTTTGAAGCAAACTGTTAGAATGAACCAGTTTGCAAAAAGGAGTCAGATTTCTTAACACTATTCTGAAAACATACTATTAAAAGCATCTGTTTCTCTTTCTACTCTCCCTAAACTGTCCTATCAAATAAATGCAAAAAAAATTAAATTAAAAAAAATCCTGAAAATATAAAATTGTTTATGAGCTATTTCATGGCTGCTGTAATGAGAGCAACATGATAGAGGCCTAATCAACTTTTGTCACAGCTGCATTTACCACTTGCAGTGAAAACTATATGAGCCTGTGAAGATCTCAGGACAACAAACTGAGCTGCAAAACAAAATAAAAAAAATGTCAATTAAAGGAGTATTTCTTTTGTAATTTTGGGGATGTTACTTTCACCCACAATTTTACATTCCGAGGTAACTATAAATCATTCATAGATTGAATTCCCTCAAAATGGCGGAATCTGCAAACAAAACACGGAACTGCATGTTTAAACATCACAATCAATGTTGAACAACACATGCTCAACCAATGGCAGGAGTTTGGGGGTGGGATTGTCTCTTAGGGTGACCAATGGCAGAAGTTCAGGAAATATGTTTTGTCCTTTAATATAACTTAATCAGAAAACATTAACAACTTTTTCAACAACATTTGCATATGTAAACATGGTTTAATTTTTTTTAAATTAGTTTAAAGCATGTCAAATATGAACACATGATTTAGAGGTAGGGTAGGCAATTTCTGAGACAGCTAGCAACAGAAAGCTAGCTTTGAAAGCATAAGATCCCACCCTCCCTGCAAATCACTCTCCAAAGCCACGCCTCCTCCAAAACACATGAACGCGCACAGGCAGACCAGAGACTAACCAGCGACACGATGAGAGACGTTTGTGAAGGTTTGAATGCAACGCTGTCAGATTACCTCATGTCTCATTCACCGGTGAGAAAACATTACAGTACAAAGTGCATATTATTACAATAATAACACCTTCCATTCTCTCGTGGTCTGCAATAGCATAATGGGACGCCCTGATGACGTATCATGTCTGCACGAACAGGGTGCACCGAGGTATGCAAATACATACGTTGACAGGCAGGTAGGACAGTCTATCGTAGCCCTCGGACCGAGGGATATGATTGGACAAACATTTTTTGGTCCTACACCTTCCACAGACAATATAAATACAGTTAGACCACTTAACTTAGTGAATGCTATTGGGATGTGAAGAGACTTTCAACCAGCATAACAAAAAATGTTGAACCAAATCACCTACCCTGCCTTTAAATCTTCACATGTGCTTGTACTTCATATACATAATGCAGTGCCATTCAGACACTCATAGTCATTTAAGTGTCATATATATATATATATATATATACATACACATATACACAGGCTACAAAAACCCATTCAACACACACTAACACAAAACTGAGCCACTGAAGGTTCTCAATGTACATCTGAAATATATCAAAGAAACACATGGTGTAACCCTCTCTCTCTCTCTCTCTCTTTCTCTTTCTCTCGCCGTCCATTCTGTTCCTCCCTTTGCTCCGTCTGTCTCATGCTGATAGCAATGAAAGTGATCTACGCGGGAGGCCGTACACACACACAAGTACACCGCTACAGTGAGTGTGTGTGTGTTTGTTGCACTGTGGGGAGGTTTGTCCTGCTGTGTTAAGCTCATGTATGGACTAAATCGACAAAGGCTTTCAGTCACACACACACATTATCCCACATCCTAAGAGACTTACACCACAGCAGCACTAATGTGACGCATATAGGCCACTGTCCTTCAGACTGGAGCATGAAAAAACATACTAAACTCAACACTCAAATTACTATATATCAAATTACGTATAATGACATTAGTCATTATATAATTGTCTGATTATGAGTATTTGCTCTAATTGGAATGTTTTGAGAACAATGATCACTGCATATTTTAAATTCCATTTACATACTGTCATCCAAATAAGTGATTTGGAAGTGAGTATTAGAAATGCCATGAAATGCACATTTTCATATATGTCTCTTTTCGCTGCACTGAGAGTGGTCGGCTTTACAATTCGCTTTAAACATGTAATTCGCTTTAAACATGTATGACAAACGCGCTCTGAGTTCACTTTATATTCAGATTCATGCAAATCTAAATATTTATGGTCATTCCAGGTTATCATTGAAGGAAATATTATGCAACAACACAGAGGAGATGACAGTATATTTCCAGATTTTGAATCAGGAGGATATAAAAAAATTTAATTTAATTTAATTTAACTAAAATTTCGAAGTATAAAACATATATTATTATTATCTCAAATTACATCATTCTATCCTTTGAAATATTTGTTAACAGCCTAAAACACTTAACAATTAAATACAACAATGTAAAAAAAAGAAAATTTTAAAAATACTTTAAAATATAAAAAGAATATATTATTCTACTGTATATATTATTGTTATTATTACTATTATTTAATATCATGTCATTCTACCCTGTGAATTTGTTTCTATTTGTTTACAAAGCAAAACATACATTAATAAATTGTATAATATCTCAATAAATTTCAAAGTGGGGAAGTCGTGGCCTAATGGTTAGAGAGTCGGACTCATAAGCCAAAGGTTACGGGTTCGAGTCTCGTACCGGCAGGGATTGTAGGTGGGGGGAGTGAATGTACAGCGCTCTCTCCCACCTTCAATACCACGACTGAGGTGCCCTTGAGCAAGGCACCGAACCCCCAACTGCTCCCCGGGCGCCGCAGCAAAAAAAATGGCTGCCCACTGCTCCGGGTGTGTGTTCACGGTGTGTGTGTGTTCACTGCTGTGTGTGTGCACTTTGGATGGGATAATGCAGAGCACTAATTCCGAGTATGGGTCACCATACTTGGCCACATGTCACTGTCAAAGCTTGGCTCCCATGGCTCTTAGCCCCGCCCCACTTGTCATAAAAATTTTAAGCTCTACTAACTTAAAAAAATTGAGTTCGTTTACTCAAATATTTTGAGACAATAAGTTTCCACAAATGTTTTGAGTATTCCTAACTTATCAGGTTTTACAGTGTGAATAAATTAAATGTTCTTAAGTTTATACAATTAAATGCCAGACATACGTGATAATCATGATGGATGTGACTGACCTGATATGAACGTATATCCAATTCCACGTGGTCGACCTAAGTCTTGATCGAGCGCTGTGATCTTACGGACTTCATAACCCTACAGACGACAAGCATTTAATGAGAAAAATAAAAAAAAAACATGAAAATTATGCATACATAAATAATCAATAAATAATAAGTTCATAAATAATTTGTCTTTAGTTTGAACAGTATATCTATTGCTTTATAGTTTGTTTTTAAAATGCTTTGCATGAAAAGTGTGCTTGTGCTATAATTTAAAATAAATGCCACTTGCTTTTTATTTTGTCTAATGCGATGACAAACAGACATTTTAAGTGTTCAAATGCTTTTGTGTGCAACTGTTCAGGAAAGGACCTGGTGAAGGATGTTACAGGGACATCAGCTTCAAAAACAAATGCATCAAATGAGACATGAAATACAACAAATGGAGAAATATTCTGAATTTGAGGACTCTTTGATCCTGAATGAGAAACAGTACAGATGCTTAAAGAGAAAAGTGAGAGAGCTTCTGGTCATTGATCCAGCTAATAGTGTCTGAGAGCTGTTTATGCTTCATTTCTGCCAACACTCCACCGCTATTACAGCACACAATCAATTACAGCACGTTTAGCAGGAATGTGAGGAGGAGCGAGGGAGAAATGGATGACAAAAGCAGCTGAACAGGGGATGAAGTGTGGCTGAAGTAGTTCGCAAGCCATTCTCTTGCCGTCCGCACAAGTGGAATGTTCAATCATGCACACGTCTTTCTTCTTCTCTTTCCTGTCCTCTCATCCTTAAACATTCTCCCTGCACCTTCTTGTCCACTTCTCCATCCTCCCTCCATCCGAGTCTCTTCTCTTGCACCATTTCAGATCAAGCGCTTGACAGCCAAATTGTGTTTGCCCCTAAAAAGCCTTTAAATGCTACCCTGACAAAAGAAAACGGCAAACAGCGGTGCAAAAAACTCCCCACTTTTCCCCGCAAGAGATAATTTTTCTCTGCGTTTTAGCTGTTGTCAAACTTTGGTCCATTTGGCAGGTGGATTCAGCATGCTACAGTATGAGCATGAACCGCAGAGCTGTGTTTGTGCCAGAGGGTCAGGTTTGATGGGTTCGGATGGACAGCGAGTCCCTGCTGGTAGATGACGAAACTACACCACTTCATGGGACATCCAAAAGTTACGGAGCCTAGGAAGTCACCTGTGGTTTACAAAATCTGAGCGCACGGATTGGAAATTCGTGAGTACGGTTTATTAATCCGTGGGCACGATTTGTTAAACCGAGGGAACAGTTTAAAAATTCGTCAGTGCGGTTAAAAAACTGAGGGGACGGATTGTTTTTTTCTCCTACAGGTGACTTCCCGGGCTCCGTAAAAAGTAGCTGTGTATTCAGAAAAAGAAATATAAAAAAAAAAGGACGCATTAAAATGATCAGAAATGTCAGCTTCTCTCTCACATTTCAACATTGATATTAATAAGAAATGTTTCTTGAGCAGCAAATCAGATTATCAGAATGATTTCTGAAGGATCATGTGACACTGAAGATGGGAATAATGATGCAGAAAATTCAGCTTTGCATCACAGGAATAAATTACATATTAAAATACATTTAAATAGAAAACAGTTATTTTAAATTGTAATAATATTTGAAGAGTTCATTTGCAAAAATGAACTATGAACTATTTTTTTCAGAAATCACGTTTTTTTAGTTGCGCATTCCAAGTAATATCAATCAAACTGCAGTTGGGTTGTTTGATTAAGTAATAATAACTTAAACAAATACAGGTAATTTACAAAGTTAAAGTTCATTGAAAGTATGTTTTTTACATATTAAAATTTGTTTTATAGCAAAAGCAGATAACAGTCGTTTTTTGGCAAAAGCAGATAACGCCACATTTCATGTTTTAGAGTTTAAAAACACATTCGTTTAATCTTTGTAATCTCCTCAGATGACAATGTAGATGCCTGACAAACGTTGTTGTGATCATAAACTGTATGGATGTGATTACACGCAATACACAGAGCTTTTCCCTCACTATTGTAACGCGCTGCTTTTGCAAGGTTCCGTGAAAATGTTTCAGCTTTTATTTTCCTTTTTCGCCCTGAAGAAGATATCACAGGTTCATCAAGTTCGTCGAAATTATCCATCCTCGATCACTTTTAGTCAGCTTTGATGAAACTCCTCTCAGCTAGCACGTCTTTTCAAAGTGAAAGTAGCCTTGTCACCTGACCTGAATACAGCGTGCTGATTCGCTAAAATGGATTTATCGGCTTCTGTTCAAAAAACAACAAGGGCGCTTGTCGGCTTCTGCAGTAAAACGTGAACTTGCGATGCCTTGAAAGTGGACAAAACCGGCTTTTTTGACAAAACATGTTTAGGTTTCAGATTGCGCTATATGTGGAGAATAATGCACGGCAATCAGATCTTTTTTTTTTTTAAGTGGCGTTTATCGGTTTTTGCAAATGAACTCTTCATTTCACATCATCACTGCTTTTACTGTATTTTTGATCAAATAAATGAAGGCTTGTTGAGCATACAGACTTTGTTAAAAAAAATAAAATTCGACAAACTTTTGCATGATAGTGTACCGTTTAAAATAAGAAATAATGTCACAATTACGAGAAACAAAGTCACAATTGTAAGATTCACACAATTATGAGAAATAAAGTTGCAATTCTATCGCAATTACATTGTTTTTTTTGTTTTTTTTAATTTAATTATAAGGCATGAACAGGCATCCATATATAGTGGATATTTCACCATATTTCAAGAATTAAGGTGAATCTTAAATGAATAATTCACCCAGAAATTTTAATTATGCCATTATTTACTCAAACAAATAAATTATACATTTTGAAGAACCTTCAAACTAATCTTTCAATACAACAACCACATGGTGGTGCCTGTCGAGCTCCACAAAATCTAAATCATCATAGTTATTATTATAGTAAATTCAAAAATCAACATAGTTATTATTAAAAATCATAATTTCACATGAAAAATATGGAAAACATGTGAAAACATTTTTGGATGTGAACATATGCTAAATGCGACCTTCAAAGACATGGTCACTATAAACCGTCCTTGCATGTAAACAGCTAAGCAAAAAATATGTAGGTGGAGAAAAAATAAATATAATAGATCATACTAAATTAGGACAATGTAACGCTGAACAAATAATGACAGAATTAAGAATTTTGGGCAGACTATTGCTTTAAAAGTGTTTCTCTAATGTACAAAGGCAATTGAGATGAGAGGGAAAGCTAAGGGATCTCTCTCTCTCCAGGTGTCTGAGCGAGAGCGACGCACCTGAGATGGAGCGGGGGTTAAGAGTTGTGTTTTGACAGATGGCCCACGACAGCTCTGCGTGTTTGATATCTGTTTGTGTGTAAATGTCAGTAGCCTTGAGAACTCTCCACACACTCCGTACAAGCGTGTGAATGTGAGTGTGAGGGAAGATAAGCTTTAAGCTCTCTGCGTGTGGCTAAGTGTATGTGTCAACATCGTTTTATACGAACATGCTTGTGTGACGTGTGCCCTTATTGAGGGCGTACATGTTTAGACGGTCTAATTCTCATCACAAAAGCCTCTTGTCTTTTTTTAATAGTGTTTCCACAACTTTAGGAAATAAGAAATTATATGCCAAAATCAATCGCGTCCACTTGGAGCTTGATGCTGACCGCCACATTTAGACAGGACAACTGGTCTAAAGTCATCACTGTCTTCTTATTCATGACCTTCCCGAGACGACTGATAGATCCGTGTCACCACACTTCACTTCTGACACGCTCACAGGTTAATATGCATGCAAATGGACACCAGAGAGAGAGATAAAAGGAGGGAGAGAGAAAATATGGGGCATGAAAGAAAGAGAAATAGGTAAAAAAGACAGAGACTGAAGAGTTGGTTGAGAAGTGGAGTGATACAAACGGTGAAATATGTACATTTTGTAATATAGTAAAATATATTAAAATAGAAAACAGTTATTTTAAATTTCACAATAATACTGTTTTACTGTATTTTTTATAAAATAAATGCAGCTTTGGAGAGCACAAGAGACTTCAAAAATAATTTAAAAAAAAACTAATTATTCCAAACTTTTGACCATTAGTGTGTGCATTAAATATGTACATTAAATGTGTATATCAAATTATAAAACGGATAGTTCCGGTCCTTGATTCTGATTGGCTGAGCCACGTTTGAAGCTGTTGTAAATTACTCTACAAACATACACCTTTGTTTACGTTTGTCTGTAGCTTGGCAACCACTTTGTTGCAACCACAACTAATTCTGAGGAACTACATTGTTTGGTGGAAGAATACTGTTTTTATTAATATCATTACACTTTATTTGCTCTGTTTTATTTTGTGAAACTTTACTACGTATATGGAATAACCGTTTTATAAAAGCAATAAGCCCCGTGAAGCCGTGGTTTACAGTGAATTTATAACAGCTAACTTCCCCTTCGCGTCGTGCCTAACAACGCCCCTTAGGTGTTATAAATTCACTGTAAACCACAGCTTCTTGGGGCTTATTGCTTTAATACAGCTATTTTTCTATAGATATATCAAAATATAGTTCTTTTTGCTAATAAGACAGCAATGTATTGATTTTCCTCAAATAATTTAATATTATATTATATTGTATTGTATTACACACATTTCTGCAAGTTTACAGGCTTAAACTTTGGTTTTGCACATAATTTCATTCTTAGGAGAGATTTCTGTTTTTAGTTTATTTAAATTTTATAGTTTTAAATATATTTTAGATTACATTTTGATTAATTGTAGCTGAATCTGCTTTGGTTTATTTTGGAACTATTTTCTTTAGTTGAGAAAAAATTACTGTAACTAGCAATTTTGTGTCTAAAATATAACTTAGAATATTAACTTCCCGTTTATTTATTTACAGTATAAAATCGATACAGCAGTTCAGCAAGTGTAAATCTCCATTGGAAATATATGATTTCTGGTCTATGGTCTATTTTAAAGGCGGCTTTAACGTAGCTACTTCCACTTTCAATTTTACACAGACAGAAACACACATCCAACACATATCCTCAGAGCCTGCGGCGGTGTGTTTGACACAGTAAACTGACACGGGACCAAACGTCCGGCAGTGAATCTCGCATTGAATGACCTTTCGTGGGCACTCACACTGAGCAGGTCACAGTATAAATCTATCACTGTAATTACAGGAATATTCCAGCGAGAGTTCACAGGTGTAATGGCTACTTCTCTCATAATTATTGTCTAATTACTCAACACACACATTATATCACTCTTTGTCAGCCAAACTCTCTCTTTTTCTGTCTGTCTGTCTCTCATTCCCTGGAATGTTTTCTGTTTGTACAAATCCTTACTTTACTTTTACATTTTTACTTCCACATTTATTCCTGTTTTATAGTTTTCATATAAATATTATCTGGACTCAAAACCTTGTAAAATTACATCCTATTTAAAATTCTTATGAGGCCCAAATATGCTGTCTATGTAGCCAGCTCACTAGGTTTTGTGCCAATGCATTTGGATGAATCTCACGAAAAAATGTTCAGGACATGTCCATGTTTGCAATTGAGAATAATGGAAATTACAAACACATTAAAGTTATTAGAGAATTTGAGAGGGACCTTTCCTTAATTGTCATGAAAATAATGCTATAATGAAAAAAAAAAAAAAAGTCAGTGTATATATTTAAATTAAAATAATGCCACAATGCAATAAATAAATAAAACATTGTAAATAAATAATGTAAAATATATTTTAAAATAAATTTGTAAAAAATAATAAAATAAAATTAATCAGAAAATGTCAAATAAAAATATTAATTGTAAATAGTATTTAAATATGTCATTGTTTTTTGGGGGGAGTCTTGTGGTGCTGTCTATGTAGCCAGCTCACTAGGTTTTGTGCCAATGCATTTGGATGAATCTCACGAAAAAATGTTCAGGACATGTCCATGTTTGCAATTGAGAATAATGGAAATTACAAACACATTAAAGTTATTAGAGAATTTGAGAGGGACCTTTCCTTAATTGTCATGAAAATAATGCTATAATGAAAAAAAAAAAAAAAAAGTCAGTGTATATATTTAAATTAAAATAATGCCACGATGCAATAAATAAATAAATAAATTAAACATTGTAAATAAATAATGTAAAATATATTTAAAAATAAATTTGTAAAAAATAATAAAATAAAATTATTCAGAAAATGTCAAATAAAAATATTAATTGTAAATAATATTTAAATATTTCATTGTTTTTTGGGGGGAGTCTTGTGGGACATGGGGGGCAGTCGTAGCCTAATGGTTAGAGAGTCGAACTTGTAACCCAAAGGTCGCGGGTTCGACCTTTGGGTTACAAGTCCGGGAGTGTGTTCACGGTGTGTGTGTGTGTGTTCACTACTCACTGCAGTGTGTGTGTGCACTTGGATGGGATAAATGAAAAACACAAATTCAGAGTATGGGACACCATTCTTGGCTTCATGTCACGTCACGTCATTTTGTGAGATTCACCCATCTAAATACTGCTGAACTAAGTACAAAGCAAGACTAAATATATGTGTGTGTTTACTGACTGGTGGTGCGTCCTCCATTATATTAGTGCTGTACGGCAGGTTGGTGAAGATGGGGTCCATGTCTTGAACATCAGTGATGGTAATCGCCAAATTAGCCAGACTCGAGAGCGGACGCCTCTTATCCTGGTCCTATCACAGAGATCAACAAGTACACATGTTTTATTTGGCTTTGGAATTGACAAAGTTCCACTCAATAATTTCACAATGCAGAGCTCTACAGTGTGTGTTTTCTAACCGTGGCATTAACAGTGAGCTGATAGGCGTTTGTCGTCTCATAGTCCAGCGCTCTCGTCACAGTAACGATTCCCCTGGCCCCATCAATTGAGAAGAACGGAGAGGGAGGCTGGAAGGAGAAGAGCACACTGCCGCCCACACCCTGATCCGGGTCTGTCGCATTCACCATGAACACGGACGTTCCCACTGGAGTGTTCTACACACACAGAGACAGTAATGAGACATTCTATTAAATGTATACAATGTTGTGCTGTTCAAATGAGAAAGAAAGAACTTGCATAATGAACACTATTTAATACTGTGGTTAAGCATATTTCAGATGAGTTACAGCTTTTGTCTCTGTCATTTCACCTGTCAGTAAGTGACACACGTCAGAGATGATCTGCTGTCACTGAGACATGATGCAGTCAGTCAGCAACAGAGAGAACACACCCAGACTAAAATGCTGGAGGAGCATTTTCAGACACTCCCTAAGTTTTAAGCAAGTATTTATACAATAACTTCAGGGATGGGACTATAGGGGTGAATCTGATTAAAACAGGTGAAATAAAAAAAGAAAAAAAAGTACAGATGACAAAAATGTTTCTTAATATATATATATATATAT
>NW_015670605.1:220003-234010 GCF_001515625.1 Sinocyclocheilus rhinocerous | reverse complement strand
TTTTCACATTGTTTTACATTGTAGTAATATATTTATTATTATTATTATTATTAATATTGTTGTGTTTTTGCATAATGGTAATGAGAATTTTGGGAAATGTGAAAAAAAAATCTTAATGGTCGTAAATGGGTTCCATTTTCTTTATGGAAAATAAAAATTTGTATTTCTTTCTTTTGATTTGGGGGTGAAATATGACCCAGCCATATTCTTGACATTTCTTTATATATGGCATTTACAAAAAGCTGAATGCCGCCGCATTACTCCCACAATCCCTAGGCCACAGAAAGAGAAAGCAAAAGAGGAAAATAGACACTTCCTATTTCAAAACAGTAAACCAGATCCTTCATGAGAGAAAGAAGTTGTACTTCAGCAAGCACTCCCTCTTTATCTCTTTCAATAAAACAGGAGATATCCATCCTTTGAAAAGAAAGGATTAGAAAAGATTCAGATAAACTATCGGAGAGAAAGAAAGCATGAGGTATAAAGGACAAAGATAAAAGAGAAAGAAAAGAGGATTAGAAAAAGGAGGAATCATAAGAAGGAATGAAGATAGATGTGGACAGTGAATTCTAACTTGCTGTCTTGCCTCGACCTGATAACGTCCTCTCACACTCTCACTGCTCAGCTGCTCCACGCTAAAGTTCATGCACCTTAAAACAAACCGCTTTAGGTCAACTGAGGAAACTGGAACACTTATTTTATTGCTCAGTTTAATAACTGCAATCATGCTTATGTAAATACAGACTGTGATTTTTAGATATTAAAGCAAATCCGTGACATTTTTCATTAGTCAATTTTAATCATATATCATATACATTGTAAAAAAAAATATATATATATATATATATTATCTATAAATAAAACAAAGATTATGAGAATACATTTTACAAGAAAATACCATTTCAGTCTTTCTACTTCAAAATGTTTAATATGTTATTTGCTGTTTCTTTGTAATTAATAGTTAGTAATAGTAGCAGCAAAAAAGTGCTGATCTGAGAAATTATTTTGTATTCAAATATAACATTTGAGGTTAGGAAAAAGCCTAACAAGAATATAAAATAAGAAGAATGAAGGAAGAAAAAGAATGCATGAGTGGGAGAGAGAGGCATATCTAATAGTATTAAAAACCTCAAATACAGCAGGGACTCCCCAGCCTCTTTCAACTGCAGTATGTCAGAGAAGATTATTCCCAAACCAGGAAGACAGAAAGAGGGAAATGGGAGGAGAGAAAGAGGCTACTTATTATTAGCTTTCTGCCTCTTATTTACATTGTGGCACATGAAAAATCAGTTTACACAAAAACACCACAGGAAAAAGAGAGATTCAAAGAGAGATCCAGAGTGAAAGGTGAAGACAGGTCCAGAGTAACAAGTGGAGCGAGATTCAGTATGAGAAGTGAAGTGAAACTTACATTAAGCTTGAGCCATTCCTGTAACTCAAACAGTAAAGCATGGCACTAGCAATGCCAAGGTCATGAGTTTGATTCAGAGAGGATGCATAAACTGATAAAATGTATATCTTGAAAGTAGCGTAGGATAAAAGCATCTGTTAGTTCACCCAAAAATGAACATTCGCTGAAAATTTACTCAGGCCATCCAAGGTGTAGATGAGTTTGCCTCTTCAGGGGAACAGATTTGGAAAAATGTAGCATTACATCACTTGCTCACCAAAGGATTCTCTGCAGTGAATGGGTGCCGTCAGAATGACATCACACTAATCCACACTACTCCGGTCCATTGAATAACATCTTGCGAAGTAAAAAACTGCATGCTTGTAAGACACAAATACATCAAGATGTCCATAATCCATAATATTGCTTTCTCCACTGAAAGTCATTTTGTCTGAATCAGGAGAGAAATGTGCACCGATCAAGCACCATTTAAAAGCGAAAAACAGTCCAAAACAGTTCTAAACAAATATGCTGCTGGAATATTGATGTGAGAGGACAACAAGGATGGATTTTCACATTATTATAGACTATAGACAAGTATTTTGGCCTGAAGCAATGGTTTAAATTAAAAAAATCTTAAAGTGCCCCATTATGCCATTTCGAATATTGCCTTTCATGCAGTGTGTAATGTAGCTGTATGAGTATAAACGATCTGCAAAGTTGTAAAGCCGAAAGTGCACGATAAATAAAGTTACTGTCTTCCAAAATGAAGAATCGACTCTGTACAGCCTAAACGAGTCATTAGTAATTCGAATCCCACTTCCATGATGGCTACACGTCACAAGGTAACACATTTGCATAATTCCCGCTTATGTTCTACGTTGGCCGGCCGCAAACAACTTGACCCCGCCAACAAACACGTCATTTACTGACGACTGCTTCTCTAATCTCGGGGATTTCAACACGGGATTCATAAAACGCTTGCTCTTGAAAGATGGCTCAGTACTCAGTTTATTTGGACCAGCTGGCTTCACTGAATCACAACCTGTAAGCGTGATAAATAATAGATGTTTATATTTTCTATCGAGTGTTCAAAATACGGAACTATGGCAATGGGTGTATCGTTTCCGACATGCGCTCTATGCGGTAGACCAATCACAACAGACTGGGCCATCTGACCAATCAGAGCAGAATAGGCTCACGGAAAGGAGGGGTTTAGAGAGACTGAATCTTAGAACTGCTCCGACCGAATCATTTGAGAATCGTTGGAAAATGAGGTGACATTAAATGAATATTTTGAGAAAACTAAAGCATTTTTTTGACCTTGCATGCATGTAATCCTATTGTAGGAGACTCCCGAAACATTATTAGGAACCTTAAAAATGGCATAATAGGGGCACTTTAATGATGGATCTGTTTCTTACAAACCAGCTTTTCACTTCACAAGCTATTAACCCTTTCATTAAACCTTTATAAATGATCTTGATCATGATCAATAACGTGAGATGGGCGCCGCCATGTTTGTTTGCGCTGCAGTTCAGAGAGTCCTGTCAGTCGGATTTACAGCACGTAAATGTATCAGTTTCTCCTGAAATACATGTGGGTTACTTGTGGATTATTGTGATGTTTTTATCAGCTGTTTGGACTCTCATTCTGACGGCACCCATTCACTGCAGAGGATCCATTGGTGAGCAGGTGATAATACTAGTAATGCTAAATTTCTCCAAATCTGTTTTGATGAAGAAACAAACTCATCTGCATCTTGGATGGCCTGAGGGTGAGTATATTTTCAGCAAATTTTCATTTTTGGGGTAAACTATTCATTCAAAGGGAGATTCAGAGTGAGATGTGCAGTAAAATTCACATTGAGACTTGAACAACAAACACTAAACGGAACAGCAACACATTACACTGAAGATCACTGTACAGACACACACACAGTTTAACAACACACTCTGTTCAACAAGTTCTTAAGCTCTATAATTACTATTATCATATTTCTAAATGATCACAAGCCCCTTATCAGCTCATTAACCCATCAGAAGTTATTCCAGAGACTCTCTGAGGAGACAAATTAACTACTGTAGAAATGTTTAGGATCACAGGGATTCCTACATCATCCTCAGTCTGTTCTTTTTTTCTGTAATAATATTCAAATCTCTCCTTATCATCAAGAGTTCAGTAGCAAATCAGCATAAATTATATCCTCCACAGAGAGAAGACAATTATTTTCAGTGCTTTTCTGAAAATGCTAAAATTATAGCAGTCTATAAGCTGGGATCTCAGGTACAACTGTATCAGATATTGTCTGTCAATATGACTAAGTCTTTGTGTCTCTATCTCGGGCTTTTCTTTTAAAGAAATTAATACTTTTATTCAGTAAGGATGCATTAAATTAAACAAAAATGATGGTAAAACATTTATAATTTTACTAAAGATTTCTATTTTAAATAAATGCTGTTTTTTAATTTTCTATTCATTAAAGAATCCTGAAAAAAGTATCATATTTCCACAAAAATATTAAGCAGCATAACTGTTTTCAACATTGATAATAATAAGAAATGTTTCTTGAGCAGAAATCAGCATATCAGAATAATTTCTGAAAGATCATGTGACACTGAAGACTGGAGTAATGATGCTGAAAATTCAGCTTCCCCTTCTAGGGAACTCGCTCTGCATCCTCTAGCAGACACTATGGGGACTGCCGCCAGCAGGACCGGTGTCTGAAGCACGTGTGAAACAACTCCAATCTCATTGGCCCACGTAGTCCGTGGCGTCACAGGCGGGCACCCGGAAGTATTAGAGGGCACCTGCCGAACACATCATCAACTTTTGTTGTCTTCAGGAGCCGTTTGTTTGACAGTGCGTGTGAAAGCGTTATGGAGAAACCAAGGCAAGTGAGCATTTTAGAAAGTGTGTGCCTCCGTGTCCAAGGTTTCTGACACCCGAGGACACACTCGATCTATGGGTTATGTGTCTTGGTGATGAGCACATGCGTTTGGTGCTCGAGGGCTCTGAATGTGCTCATTGTGAGAATTTCAAATAAGAAAGCTCCATTCGTGTTTGTCCCTCTTCTCGAGGGATGAGGGACAAGCATCTGCATCTCGTAGTTCAGGTTCCGCTGCTGCCAAGGCACGGCGAAGTCTCAGATTGCGGGGTTCGCAGGTTGAGCTTGCAGAAAAGTTTGAGAAGGGTATGAACCTTTCGAAAGCTTCTGCTGTGAGCTCGGGCGCTCAGCGTGATCCAGACTAGGGCTGGGACAATAAATCGATGCATCGCGATTCGTGGATTGATTCTGAGATTTTCGGAATGCATCGTGATTCTCTCTCGAATCGATTCAGCTGTTTGGACTCTCATTCTGACGGCACCCATTCACTGCAGAGGATCCATTGGTGAGCAGGTGATAATACTAGTAATGCTAAATTTCTCCAAATCTGTTTTGATGAAGAAACAAACTCATCTGCATCTTGGATGGCCTGAGGGTGAGTATATTTTCAGCAAATTTTCATTTTTGGGGTAAACTATTCATTCAAAGGGAGATTCAGAGTGAGATGTGCAGTAAAATTCACATTGAGACTTGAACAACAAACACTAAACGGAACAGCAACACATTACACTGAAGATCACTGTACAGACACACACACAGTTTAACAACACACTCTGTTCAACAAGTTCTTAAGCTCTATAATTACTATTATCATATTTCTAAATGATCACAAGCCCCTTATCAGCTCATTAACCCATCAGAAGTTATTCCAGAGACTCTCTGAGGAGACAAATTAACTACTGTAGAAATGTTTAGGATCACAGGGATTCCTACATCATCCTCAGTCTGTTCTTTTTTTCTGTAATAATATTCAAATCTCTCCTTATCATCAAGAGTTCAGTAGCAAATCAGCATAAATTATATCCTCCACAGAGAGAAGACAATTATTTTCAGTGCTTTTCTGAAAATGCTAAAATTATAGCAGTCTATAAGCTGGGATCTCAGGTACAACTGTATCAGATATTGTCTGTCAATATGACTAAGTCTTTGTGTCTCTATCTCGGGCTTTTCTTTTAAAGAAATTAATACTTTTATTCAGTAAGGATGCATTAAATTAAACAAAAATGATGGTAAAACATTTATAATTTTACTAAAGATTTCTATTTTAAATAAATGCTGTTTTTTAATTTTCTATTCATTAAAGAATCCTGAAAAAAGTATCATATTTCCACAAAAATATTAAGCAGCATAACTGTTTTCAACATTGATAATAATAAGAAATGTTTCTTGAGCAGAAATCAGCATATCAGAATAATTTCTGAAAGATCATGTGACACTGAAGACTGGAGTAATGATGCTGAAAATTCAGCTTCCCCTTCTAGGGAACTCGCTCTGCATCCTCTAGCAGACACTATGGGGACTGCCGCCAGCAGGACCGGTGTCTGAAGCACGTGTGAAACAACTCCAATCTCATTGGCCCACGTAGTCCGTGGCGTCACAGGCGGGCACCCGGAAGTATTAGAGGGCACCTGCCGAACACATCATCAACTTTTGTTGTCTTCAGGAGCCGTTTGTTTGACAGTGCGTGTGAAAGCGTTATGGAGAAACCAAGGCAAGTGAGCATTTTAGAAAGTGTGTGCCTCCGTGTCCAAGGTTTCTGACACCCGAGGACACACTCGATCTATGGGTTATGTGTCTTGGTGATGAGCACATGCGTTTGGTGCTCGAGGGCTCTGAATGTGCTCATTGTGAGAATTTCAAATAAGAAAGCTCCATTCGTGTTTGTCCCTCTTCTCGAGGGATGAGGGACAAGCATCTGCATCTCGTAGTTCAGGTTCCGCTGCTGCCAAGGCACGGCGAAGTCTCAGATTGCGGGGTTCGCAGGTTGAGCTTGCAGAAAAGTTTGAGAAGGGTATGAACCTTTCGAAAGCTTCTGCTGTGAGCTCGGGCGCTCAGCGTGATCCAGACTAGGGCTGGGACAATAAATCGATGCATCGCGATTCGTGGATTGATTCTGAGATTTTCGGAATGCATCGTGATTCTCTCTCGAATCGATTCTGAGCTTAGTTTTTAACAGCAGATGGCTCTCTAGGCTATTTTTGAACCGCACACTCAAATGCTCACGAAGAAGAGCGCTTATGCATTCGGCTGAGTAATGCAAGTGGTTAAATGTACTTGCACATCGGCTTTTATGATGCGAGATTAATGTAAACACAGCCCACTGTGAACATCCTTGTAATTCGCTTCAACCTTTTTGAACTTTATGAATGATTATTTTAGGTTCAAGTGGTGCGTGTGTAAGGAACTGGAAGCAAGCAGAATACAGCTATTTCTACAGCACACAGTGCCATCTGCTGTTAAAAACTAAACTCACAATCGATTCAAAAGAGAAACGCGGTGCCTTCGTAAAATCTCAGAATCGATGCAGAATAATTTCTCGATTCACGATGCATCGATTTATTATCCCAGCCCTAATCCAGACGCTCTTTCTCTTGGGTTATCGGATCCTGCGGATAGCGCTATATTGGGCTCATTTAGTGAGAGTGAGGACATGGAGATGTGATTGGCAATGGCGATGATAGTGTGAGCACTGAATCCTCCCAACCTAACTCCAGCTCCGCATACGGGGAAATGCTGGGAGTAATGGTGCAAGCCACTAAGAGGCTTGATTTAGTCTGGTCACGTGAAAGGCAGAAGCCTGCCCGTGGCAGATTACACGAGCACTTTCTGGCCAGTCATGACCTCCCCTCCCCCAGGAGTCTCCCCTTTCTTCCCAACCACCACACGGAGTTAGTGAGATTGTGGGACAGTCCATATTCAGCTCGGCATGTTTTTCAGGATGCAGATTACGCTTATCTTGAGGGTATGGCTGAGCGTGGATACGCGGAGATGTCTACTGTGGAGGAAATTCTCGAAGGCTTTCTCTCCTAGGGTGGGTCGGCTCTGCCATCCAGACCACCTCGCATCTGAATGGCAGGGGGTATGTGGCAGCAGGTCAAGCTGTCAGAGCCTTGCACATAGTGGCTGTGTTACAAGCTTACCAAGTTGTCTTGCTTAAAGATCTAGATGAGGGCAAGGGTTTGTCACAGGCAGTTGAGGAACTGCGCCGCCTCACAGACCTGGCTCTTCACGCCACTAAGCAGACTGCTTCTGCCAATGGTTGTGTGATGGCAGCAATGGTGGCTACATAGAGGCATTTGTGGTTAAATCTCGAGGACATAGGGAGGAAGGAGAAAGCCTTTCTTCTTGGTGCTCCGTGATCGCCTTCCGGGCTTTTTGTCACCTCTGCTGAGGCGGTGGTCGAGAAGTTCAAGGAGGTGAAGTTGCAGTCCGCTGCCTTCAGGAAGCTCATTCCCCGCCATCCCAAGTCTTTCTCTAAAACTTCTGAGGGGGCTGGTCTATCTCGATCTGAGGATCATAGAATCAGAAGAGTAACGTGGCCACTCACGCCCCTCCTCCCTCTAGGAGTCGGGCGTGTGCTAAGAGGAAGAGAGTGGATCTCAGGAAGGTGTTGGATGAGAAGCATTACGGTTCTAAATCGCGCTCTGATTCTAACACTTCTTGATGCTTCCTTAGTGGTCGGGCTGTCCCCTTTATCAAGTAGGCAGCCCCCTGAGCCTCTTTCTAGCCTTTTTTTCCCTTATTAGGGTTTTAAATAGATGGTCTACTTCCCTTACCCCTTAACCTTAGTCAGGTAGTAGGTGTGGGCTGCCCCCCCTACTGGTTTTTAAAGTGGGCTGTCCCCCTGGGCCCTGCATGGTGCTTTGGCTCATTGTAACATAGCCTTCTGAGGATAGCTGTGTTCTTAGCTTGGTTTATGGGATGACCCTCCCGATTGGCTGGGTTCCCCATTTTTCTGAGTTATGTTAGTAGCCCCAGGTGTCAGTGGCTTGCCCCCTTTCTGAGGAAAGGTTTGGTGTATGTCTGTTGCTTCCCTTGGTGATCTCTCACCTGGTGAACAGGCATGTGCAGCGGCATGGCTGAGTGGGCATTTCGTTCCTCATAGTGTCCGTTAGAGGATGCAGTGCGAGTTCCCTAAAAGGGGAACATCTCTGGTTCCCATGGTAACCATGGTTCCCTGAGAGGGAATGAGACACTGCATCCCCTCGCCATACCTAGGGCTTGCCTGTTTTCACGTCTCCTTCAGACGACCAAGTTGGTAATGTGTTCGGCAAGCACCCTCTTATACTTCCGGGTGCCCGCCTGTGACGTCACAGGCTACGTGGGCCAATGGGATTGGAATTGTTTCACACATGCTTCAGACAATGGTCCTGCTGGTGGCAGTCCCCATAGTGTCCGCTAGAGGATGCAGCGTCTCATTCCCTCTTGGGGAACAATGGTTACATGCGTAACCAGAGAAGTCTGCATCACAGAAATAAATGACAATTTAAAATATATTGAAATAGAAATCAGTTATTTAAATTTGCAATAATATTTCATAATAAGCATAAGAGAACTGTTTTTAAAAAGAATATATATGAGCAAATTAGATGTAAATACAATAAATATTTAAGAAAAACAAATTCAGTTCAACATATGTAAAATCAAGGACACTGAGTTGCTCAGTAATTGGTTTAGGATCACAATGAGAGAGTAAAATGAAGGCAAATTCATCACTCATTTTGTGGTAAATTGTGTTTTCACAGTCAAGCTTTTAACATCTGCTGCTAGAAAGAACGCATGCAGTTTGAAGTTTGAATATGCAGCAGATGTCCTGTTCCTCTGCACCAATCAGTGATGACAGTATTTGCATATTCTAATATTTTGCTTCACAATTATTAAAAGGGAAATTTGACACATTTTGCTAAATAATCTGATTAATCTAATTGGTCTATCTTAAACCTTACCATTCTCACATCAGTGTACATCTCGTTCTCTATGAGCTGTGCATGAAAATCAACAATCAAGTTTCCCACAATTTGTCTGTGTAAACCCATCTTGTACTGTATATACAGTACAGTACAATATGCCACTTTCAGTAGCTTCCATGTATACCATTTTTGCCTGGCAAGCACAAAAGTGAAACTCTGCAAGGGGACAAATATTGCTCACAACATAATGCAGGTGTCAGTTAAATGTACAAAATCCACACAACAGACCATTTAGTCCAGTTTACGGTCTAAATCCAGTGGCCCTCAGAGGTCTGCATTGCTGTTCACTGACCATTAGCCTGTGCATTAAACACTCTCCATAGGGATAATTACCCATACACTACAGAGAGACATAGGCAAACGAAGCCATTGAGCACCCACTCTGCTACATCTCTAACTCACTAACACAGACAGTGATTAAATCACTGGAGGCTGACGAGTCTCTGTCAAGGAGGTCTATAGAGACTTTCGCACCGGGTAGTAATAGGAACTCAGTTATAAGAACTAGCCACCAAGGCGATCCCTCGAGAACTAAATTTACCCCTAGGGCCATTTTTTTGGTTGCATCCACACCGCCAGTAGGAATTTTGAAGTGATGTAGCGTAATAGTTGGGAAGTGCCTGGGCTTCGGTGTTGGTCCATCTATCACTGCTTTCCCTGTTTGTGGAGTTATTTCATGGAGTAAGCATTGTAAACTCTGTGTTAACACGGCTTTAAAAAATGGCGGGTGCCGGTGTTTTGTATGCCATGCATTTGGCCAATCAACATACACTTACATCACATGTAGTTCCTAATATGCTGGGTTAGACCTTGCTCTGAAGTAAGAACTAATTTAGTCCCCCTAAAAGACATTCCTATAACCTAAATCATTCCCAGTTCATGCAGTGCAAAGATAATAAAATAAAATAATATGTTGATTGAAAAAAAATGTCAAATTGTCATAAATGTTCAAAATTACTTTCAAAGTTGCTTTCTTTGTGATATTTTAATGTTAAGGTTAAAAATTGGTGTTTAAAAACCATTGAAAATCAAATCAAATAAAAACTAAATCAAATAAAATAAAAATTATAAAGTATTGTAAATTGTAGTCCATGGTTCTTTTCAAAGTTCCTTTCTTTTTTAGTTTTTAATAGGCAAATTAGGAAATTTAAAAAATGCAAAACTTAATCAAATAACGTTCAGTAATAAGTAATAAAAATAAATAAATACAATAAAGTTTTTCGTGCTTAAACATGCTAAACTTTATAACGTGACCTTCATCGTCTGCACTGCCATTGGTAGTCGCTCATGCCACTGGAAATCACCAACTCTCACTGAAAATAACAGACATATGCTAAACAGCCTTTAACAGACTTTGTTGCTGCAAATCGTTTTATGCCTGAATTTCTTAACAATCCACCACTCAAACAAGTAAATCATACTCTCTTGTTCGCTGAATTTCTGTTAAACACTATAAAAACCTTTGTGGATAGCCAGCTATTGTTTTACATTTAATACAACAGAAGCGGTATTTTAGCCGCTTAGCATGGCTCTCAGCGTGTCCTGTCGTTAGCTCTTTCCTGCCTAGCTTTGGCAAGGGAAGGGTGCTGATTAAAGTTACACTGTGAAAAACATATGAAAAGCTGGCCTTTTCAGAGTTGAGGGTGAGCGGGAGAGTGAATACCGGTTTGGAAGAAAGTTCAAGTTTAGCCAGGTTGAGCATGAGTGGATGGCTGAGAGCAGCTGGCGCACTGAAGGTTTTCATTGATTGGGAGGGTTAATAGAGACATTGTGTGATAGAGGAAGTGAGGAATGGGTCCACGGCGAGTACGTTCTCAAAGTGAGGCTGGCTCCAGCTGTAAAGGGCTCATTTACAGGGCTGACGTGGCGCGACGGCAGGATCATGCAGTGCGCTAGCCTAAAGCCGTAAAACCCCTGCAGGGTACAAGCAAAGCCGGCCGACCACTGCCAACAATACTGCACTGATTACAGCTACGCCCGCTTAAAGACCGGACTCCGACGCCCACTCTACATCAGATACAGGCCTCATGATTATACCTCTCTTTCCCTCCGCTTTTTCCCTCTCTTTCTTTTTCTCTTTGTAATGTCACTTTCCTCATTGACTTTCACACTGTAACTAATTCTCCTATTCTCCTTCACTTGGGCTGCCAAATGTCCCGCATAACACAGAACCATCATGTGTTTTAGGGAATATATTTGCATTTTCATATAAGATCCATACCGTCCCATGTATTATTGTTTTACACTCAAACCATTAAAATACAGAATATAATGGAAAAACATCAAAAATGAGAAAAGAACAGACACTTTTCACATGATAACACTGGCAGTTGCTACACTGAAACAAAAACTTGTGTAGAAACAATTTCATTCAAAATTGCATGGAAATTAATAACAAAGAAACAGCAACACATTGAATTAAACATGAAATTTAGAAGTAGAAAGACTGAAATTGTATTTTCTTGTAAAACGCCTCTAATAATTATTGTTTTATTTACAACTTATTTACAACAAATAATTTTTACATTATACAATTGCAGTTACACACGTTTGTACTGTTCATCATTATTTCTATTTGTCTGACATTAAGGCAAAGTCTCCAACAAAAGTGTTTTTTCCCAGGCTAGCTTTTTTTTTTCAATTGTTTTCAATGGGAGCACTGTGATGAGGCGCTGAGTGTTTATTTCATGCTGCGCGCTCGCCACTTTTTTTTCTCCACGTCGCAAGCTGAAGAATGTTCAACTTTGGGTAAAACGCAGCACTCATTACTGTCACGTTTTAGTCAGCTAACCAATCACAGTGGAGGAGGGGCGGGACTAATACCACACGACCAACCGTCACACCCTGCTTGCACTACGACTGAACAACAATGGAGAAGTTAATATTGCTTGTCTCCGAGTATTCATGTCTTCACCAGATGGAATTCCCGGACTACCACAATATTGTTATGAAAAATAATGCTTGGAGAATCATTTCATTTGCGATGCATCTGTCATATCACTTTATCGGATAATCCGTATCATAGCAACCAGATCATCTCAACTGAAAACGCTGCGCTGCAGAAGCACTCTCATGCACTCACAGCTGGGCGTTTTCAGCTGGCTAAGAATGCTTTGGTGGACACACGGCCTAATTAAATCATTTGCTTTTATTTTGTACTATATGTTGGTATAAAAGGTACAATTCTTTGTTTAATAGAAAGTTCAAAAGAACAGCATGTATTAGAAATCTTCTCTAACTTTATACAGTAAATGTCTTTATTGTCACTTTTGACCAATTTAATGTGTTCTTAAATAAAATAAAAACATTTTGTTTTTCTTCCTTAAACATTTATTTATATATACAAATGGAGAGTGTTACTACTGATACTTATTTTCCTAAAAAAAAAAAAAAGCTTAACGAGTGCACTGTTTCTCTCTGCTGAAGTTGGGATCCCCATCACTCGCTCTCTAAACTCTAAGAGTTTAAAGAGAACTGACAGAGAGACAGACAGCAGGTTGCCCTTCAAACGACCCGAGGAGGGATGGGAAGATGCTTTCTACCAAATGATGCAAATTATAATGCAACGATATATGTTTTAATTTGACGCCTACATCAGCCAGGGAAATTATGCAAGTGATTACATTATCCTCCCCTTTGTTCACAATCTGCTCATTTTGTATTATGAAAATAACACAATGAAATAAACATCTGTGGAATTTCATCCTGACAGCAACAAACGGTGATGATATAAGACAGTTTTAATGCATCCCAGTAGCTCTTTTTCACAGCAAACACACACAGATTCATCCCCCTCTATTTCTCCCTGAAAAATGGAATAATTTACCAAACTCCATACTTGTATTTCTCATCAGTATCTAACCCTAACCTACCGTCCTGCTCTTCACCGTCATCCATCAGAAAGAGATACCTCATATATCAGTGCTGAAATGAGCTAATCAATTATTTAACACCTTATCCAACCTGAACACAAGCACAACGCCCTTCACACCAACAGTACAGTCATACAGACGTGTGCGCGCGTGTATGTGTGTGTTTTAATGAGCCAAAAAATTACTAATAAAGTTAAGAATTATTCTTACTACAGTGGTAACACTTTACAATAAGGTTAAATTAGTTCAAATTAGGTAATTATTTGGATATCATGTACTAACAATAATCAATACTCTTACAGCATTTATTAATCTAAGTTATATCTAACCTAAACTAGATATATTGGTGTTTTTATTACTGTGTGTGTGTATTAAAATTAATTTATTATGTAATATTATAACAATAAAATAATATTAATTAATTGTAATTGTATGTGTGTGTATTAAGTTCATATAGTAAATTAGAAATCAATTAGCATATAAATATAGTAATTATAACTATTTAACTATATAATTATTATTATATACTATGTATAACTGTTATTTATTTTTAAAATAATATTACAATTTATAACATTTTATATTACAATAATTAAATATATTAACATTAACCTAGAACTATTAAATGCTGTAAAATAAAATCCCTGATTAGTGTCCAGCGAAGTGGCTAATGGACTCCAGCCCTGTGGCACTCACTGATATCACTATGAAGTGCTTTAGGGTGTGTTCACACTTGTAGTTCGGTTCTCTTGGTTCGTTTGGTCCAGACCAAAAAAGAAAACGATACATTTGGTCCTGGTCCGCTTAGCGTTCACATTGCCATTTTTGACAGCGAACCTAAAGATACCGAACCTAAAGGCATAGTGATACGTTCACAACCTGATTGGT
>NW_015670605.1:216904-219347 GCF_001515625.1 Sinocyclocheilus rhinocerous | reverse complement strand
ATATATATATATATATATATATATATATATATACAGTATATATACAGTAAAACCTGTGTTTGAAAAGCATACATAGGGTGTGAGAAAGAGGACAGTACACAATTATTAAAGTGGTATTCACTTTCTCATTCACATTGTATCTAAAATGCCCGAGATCTGATTTTCAATTTTCTTGTTCGTACTCTCCTATTTCATTTTCCTCCTGTTTTTTTGTTTTGTCCTCATCTACTTTCCTGAACATGACAAGAATGGAGCAGAAAGAGAAAGTAAGCGAGTGGAAGATCAGTAATGAAGCAGAAGAACAGCTCTGCTCCTCTTCTACCCGATGGAAATAGCTGTTAACGGGAGGGGCTGCACATGTCCACCCTCCTTTAATCTATCTCTCTCATCCCTCTCTCCTGCATCTACCAATCAAAACTTACACTGAACACACATGCAACGGTATGCCACAATTCATAGGTGCCCCAGTGAAGCTCCACCCACAATTAGTGATGTCGTACACAAGTATTTGTATCACTGCTGGAGAAACTGCTGTAAAACAATGGTTACACATATAAAAATTATTGCAGGCACACATTTATTAAAGAAGGACAAGTGACATTTCCATTTCCAAAAAGGACAATAGATTATCATAAAAATATAGTCTCTATGATTAATGTGTAAGTCTTCTGAAATCATACAATAGCTGTATACGTGAAACACACCACGTTTTTCAAATCTTAAAAAGATCTCCTTCTTGCTTTTGTTTATTAAAAAAAATGCTGCCTATAGATGCATAGCACCATGTTTGACATCACTGACACTAAACACCTTTGTCCTTAACTCGCTCTCGTTTCAAACAAACGCAGCTGCTGCCATTTTGCTACGATTGTTTTGTACGCTGTAATGGATTATAAGAGAACTAACAAACTGGTAAGTTTTTACAAATTTTTCGTCTTAATTCTTTTATTGCCTTAATTATTTTTGTGGTGAAATGTTGTGTAATAAGTGGTGTGACTGCACCGTTTCATTTAAATGTCCGTCTAGTTTGAATTTGCCGCTTGCTCGCAACTGCTGTCTTCACGGAAGCTTTGCGTTCAAATATTTCAACTCAAATCAATATTTTGCGTCTAATTATTTACTTATGTGGCAAGTAGCCGTGTAATAAGCGGGATAATGTTCATCCAGCCGGTTGTTATCTCAGAATAAACCCCTTCAGGTTGATCACCCTGTCGGGGTTTATTCTGCGATAACAACTGGCTGGATGTACATTATCCCTTACATATTATATTATATTATATTATAGTATATTATATTATAGTCACATGTATGTTACCATTTAGTTCCTGTTGGCCCTTATTTGGTTTAGTTCCTGTCCTCATTGTGTTAATTTGTATCCAGCTGTGTTTGATTAATTATCTATGTTTTCCCCTTGCATTTAAACCCTGTGTTTCCCTGAGTCTGAGTCCGCTGTTATATGTCATCCTTGAGTTCCAATGATTGTACCCCTTTGCTTGTTTGACTAAAATCCTAGTTGAAGTATTCTCCTGCGTCTCCTCGTTCCTCCCAGAGAGAGATCGTGACAGAACAGCGGACCTAAAACCGAAAGTAAGCGGCGCCTTTTCCCCCTGTTTTTGTTTTCCGTTTTTTGTTTTCCCTGTTTGTTTCTCCCCGCGGCCATGGAGATGGCCACCGCACGATTCATTGCCCTAGCACGTAAAGATCTCCCCTTCTACGAGTACGCCGGGGAATTCTGCGGGCTCACCGCAGCGACGGCACTGGATGACACCACGCTCAACTCGCTGTTCTGGATCGAGGCTAATTACCATCGCCCCGTGGACCTCCCAGACACCACTGGACTAAGCTGGAGGGAAGGGATCCTCTGGTGTCTGGAGAGCATCCGGCCTCGATCCAGAACCAACCTGCAGTCAAGCCCGCCAGCAGTTCCGGAGTTAAGCCCGCCGGCCGTTGCATTCTCAAGCCCAGAAAAACGGGAACAGCTCATGTCCCTGAACTCCTGGATATGGAACTTCCTCTGGAGTTCTCGGCCCCTATCCTGTCTCCTGAGTCCGCTCCAGTGTTGGCTCTAGGCCCAGAGCTCGCTCCAGTGTCGGCTCCAGCCCCAGAGCTCGCTCCAGTGTCAGCTCCAGCCCCAGAACACTCTCCCGTGTGGGCTCCTGTTCCTGAGTTTAGCCCAGAGAGGGCTCCAGACCCAGAGTTTAGCCCAGTGAGGGCTCTAGTTCCCGAGTTTAGCCAAGAGTGGGCTCCAGTCCCCGAGTTTAGCCTAGAGAAGGCTCCAGTCCCCAAATTTAGCCCAGAGAAGGCTCCAGTCCCCGAGTTTAGCCCAGGGAGGGCTCCAGTCTCCGAGTTTAGCCCAGTGAGGGCTCCTGTCCCCGAGTTTAGCCTAGAGAAGGCTCCAGTCCCCGAGTTTAGCCCAGAGAAGGCTCCAGTCCCCGAGTTTAGC
>NW_015670605.1:209743-215332 GCF_001515625.1 Sinocyclocheilus rhinocerous | reverse complement strand
CCCCGAGCTCCCTGTTCCGCCATGGCCTCCTGAACTGTCTGATCCGCCATGGCCTCCTGAACTGCCTGCTCCGCCATGGCCTCCTGATCTGTCAGCTCCGCCATTGCCCCCTGAGCTACCAGTTCCGCCATGACAACCTGAACTGCCTGCTCTGCCATTGTTCCCGGAGCTCCCTGATCCTCCCTGGAGGCCCTCCTTGTCTCCACCTTGTTCCTGTTCCTGTCCTGCGCCCGCCCCCCCTCCCCGGTGTAACTGTTACGGCGCGGGACGCGCCTTCCGGGAGGGGGGAGTACCGTCACATGTATGTTCCCGTTTAGTTCCTGTTTTCCCTTATTTGGTTTAGTTCCTGTCCTCATTGTGTTAATTTGTATCCAGCTGTGTTTGATTAATTATCTTGTTTTCCCCTTACATTTAAACCCTGTGTTTCCCTGTCTGCTGTTATATGTCATCCTTGAGTTCCAGTGATTGTACCCCTTTGCTTGTTTGATTAAAATCCTAGTTGAAGTATTCTCCTGCGTCTCCTCGTCCCCGAGCTCCCTGTTCCGCCATGGCCTCCTGAACTGTCTGATCCGCCATGGCCTCCTGAACTGCCTGCTCCGCCATGGCCTCCTGATCTGTCAGCTCCGCCATTGCCCCCTGAGCTACCAGTTCCGCCATGACAACCTGAACTGCCTGCTCTGCCATTGTTCCCGGAGCTCCCTGATCCTCCCTGGAGGCCCTCCTTGTCTCCACCTTGTTCCTGTTCCTGTCCTGCGCCCGCCCCCCCTCCCCGGTGTAACTGTTACGGCGCGGGACGCGCCTTCCGGGAGGGGGGAGTACCGTCACATGTATGTTCCCGTTTAGTTCCTGTTTTCCCTTATTTGGTTTAGTTCCTGTCCTCATTGTGTTAATTTGTATCCAGCTGTGTTTGATTAATTATCTTGTTTTCCCCTTACATTTAAACCCTGTGTTTCCCTGTCTGCTGTTATATGTCATCCTTGAGTTCCAGTGATTGTACCCCTTTGCTTGTTTGATTAAAATCCTAGTTGAAGTATTCTCCTGCGTCTCCTCGTTCCTCCCAGAGAGAGATCGTGACAATTATATTATTCATTTGCAATATATATAGTTATTTAATTTATCTTATTTTTATTACATTTATTTAAAATGATTTAAATGCAATTTATAAGAATGCACACATAGCCAACATCCAACATGTGCGCACACACACACACACACACACAGACACACTAAGTCTGATGTTTAGCTACATGATGTAAAAATAATGGTTGGCTTTTAGTCACTCAGTCGTTCAAAATGATCTTACACTTTTGACCTTGTACACTGACAACCAAAGACTGTGTATTTGTGCAAATGAGCTTGTAACATGCACGGATGCACTGGCATATGCCAGCTTAAAGAGCAACCCATGTAAATGGAGTATATCTCAATCTGTAGAGGTGTTTATGAAGAAATATACAATATCTAATCGGTTCACACTCCACACACATACACACACAGTTCACGGCTGACTGGTCGCCAAAGGTCTGTGCTGTGTATTTAAGAAGAAAGATAATCAAGAAAGAGCCTGGAAGGCCGAGAGACACAGAGAGAGAAAAAAGGAAGAGTGAGAGAGAGAACAAAATGCACAACGAGAAAAACTGATGGTATTTGGGTACCTCATGGCGAGAGCACAAGGACGCCACAAAAAAAAAAACCTTCCATCTCCCATTCCTCTGCCTCAATCATTCAAACTCTTTCATTCTCTCATTCATCCTATTTTTTGTGTCTCAGCAGGAGAGAGCCAGGGTCAGACGCACATATGGGACGAACACGCTGCAGAAAAACTACAGATAAGACAGGGAAAGGATGATAATGAAAATTTTGTCATGATTTACTCACCCTCACCCTTGAGTTTCTTTCTTCCAAAAAAAAAAAGCAGAAAATTTAAGCAGAATGTCTCGGCTCTTTTACATACAATGACAACAGACACTGCCAAGCTCCAAAAATGCACCATAAAGCAACAATAAAGTGGTTTATATGATTTGTGACATATCCCAAGTTGTCTTATATGAACTGACTAAATTTCAGTAGTCATTCAACTGAAAATCGCTTCCAAATCTCATTCATATTTCAGCATATTCAAATTGTAATTACATGGCATTACTGATATCAAACCTGATGCAATGTCTTTACATGTCAAGTTATAAGTAGTCTATATGACAGAAGTACTTTCATGATACTTTTTTGCCCTTTTTGGAGCTTGACAACATATTTTTTTCTTCATTGTATTGAAAATAAGCATGGGGAAAATATGTAAATTAGAAAGAAAATTCATGAAAAAAGCATGCAAAATCATAAAAAAAAAAATAATAATAATAATAATATGGGTTTGGAAGAAAGAATAAATAATGACAATTTTTATTTTGGGCCGAAACAATCCTTTAAAAAGTCACACGATCCAATAAAACAGATTTGAAAGCATCAATCGCCAGAAATACAAAATTACCACATAAACACTGTTTCCCCATTCGGTGTGTCTCATATCTCTCGTTCTCATTTCTCAACCTCCATCCATTTCATTCAGGTGAATTGTGTTTTTAATAGAATTAAATGCAAATGGGCAGGGAGCTGATTATCATACTAAAGGTGCATTGCACATAGAGACACGGCATTCCAGCTTAATTTATTTCTTTGATTCTATTGCATTTGTCCAAAATAAAACACTGCAATTATCAACGCGTGTGTGCAAACTGTGCATGCATGTTTATTTGATTCTATAATCGCTAATTTGATCAGCGTGTACATGCACAGTTAGTGAGAGACTGCTGTGTGTGTGAGAAAGCATTTGTTTACTGCATTATAAATCAGTCCTTTCAAATCACATCAGCTGGGGACAGTAGAAGAAGAGGAGTGTTTATCTGTTATGGCTGCTCTTAGGGTTGATGTCTATTTCCTGTGTATTAGACGAGGGTCCTGTCAGAGGAGTCGTATTATCAGCGGCTGATTAAACTCACTGTGGTGGAGACCCAGTGTGGCCATGGAGAAAATCGCTAATTATAGGGCCAGTCTTCACTTTTCACTGCTGCTTTTACCCTTGATAATAAACCACTTTGGATTTAATTGCTGTGAACAATAAAAAAATGGCAGTATCGTAATGTTTACTCTACGCTGCTGCAAAGTTATCAGCGCAGTGAAGTTTTCTGTGTTTTTGTGACTTCATATTTACGATTTGAAGGCAGAAAAGCTTTCAAATATGTCATTTTCAGTCAGGGATGAAAAATTAATATTTATTCAAAGAAAAGGCACATCCACTTGCACCTCGAGAGAAAGTTTGAGCAAAAAGCGTATAAGGAAAAAAATGTAGGGTTTCTAAATAGCAATGAGATCAAATGGAGAGCAAATTGAAAGTGAAAAAAGTGTCAATGCCTCACACTGTACTCAGATCTGGCCAATATTTCCAAGTCTGACATCAATAGTCAAAAATTTCATTAAGAATTCAAAATGTTTTCATTAAATTCTTTAAATCAGTAAGCTTATGCTCTTTCTGAATGTCAACAACTGTCTCATTTGTTAAAATTTTATTTTTGGAGGAACATGTAGTTGATACTGAAATGAAAGATAACTGAGAAATCCATTAAAGTCAACATCATCTTATTTGTGAATACGTGAAACAGGATATTTAACATGGAAAATGAATGGTGGGACTCGGTTTATCCATTTCATGTAAAATGTTTGGATCACATCATTTTAGGGACAGTGGAAATAAATTAATAAATTAAATTTAAAAAAAAAAATATATATATATATATATACAATAAAAAGAGACTAGGAGATAAAAACAGTGTAAAATGAAAAATTGATTGATATAAAGATGAAACAGGGTATGAGAAATGATCACCACAAATAATCAAGTGCAAGAGGGATACACCATAATCACACAGTATGGCACATGAAATACATTTCACAGTGTACAAATGCACTTGTCAAATAAATATACTCACATGCATCAATATTTCCACTTCAAATTCACAACCAAACCTCTATATGCATGCTCAAGCACACATATACCAGAACACTGACACAACTCTGTGAATATTTAACATACAAGATTTATGAGTGAAACAAAAGCAAACAAAAGCTCATTTAATATTCAAGCTAAACTAAATGCAACCTTCCCTCATTTATAAAGACAATTTGAGGCATGAGAGAGCGATAAAAGAGATGAAGTGAGAGAAAAGGAGAGAACTGGGAATGAGAATAAAACCAGGATGTTTTTCCCCAACAACTTCTCCATTTGATTCAGTTTTTGTGTAAATCTTTAGGCTATCAAGTATTTATCCAACATTTTTAGACCAAATTTACAACAGTGTGAAATGCATTTCACAATCTAATGTATTTCAGAGTGACAGACAGACAGACAGACAGACAGACAGACAGATAGATAGATAGATAGATAGATAGATAGATAGATAGAGTTATATTAGAGGAATCAGTCTTTTTTGGAGGTTATACAGGCATAAATGAAAATCCACGATTATCATTCTACTCGTGAAAACTCCTCACATAACATATGGATGTAGACCATACTGTCTCACACTGTCTATCGGTGTAAGTTGTGTCCACGTGCATCACAATCCCGCTATCTCTCTCTCTCTCCATCTCCAGGGAAAGAGAGGAAAGACAGTGAAAAAAAGGAAAAGAGGGATGGGGTGCAGGACTCAATTATACATCAAAGAGGCTGTGCTGGGAATATGAGGAAAAAGAAAGAGAGACAGATTGAAATACAGACAGAGAGGAAGAATGAAACAATAACAGGTAGGACAAAAAACATGCTAAATTACCTGATATCTCGTAAAGGATTAACTGACCATCATTTACTCAGTTTCAGTCACTAATGACTTTAAATTTCACTCTGTTCTTCACGCAAACCTATGATATGAGTTGTAACACTTGTTGGCACTTTTTGTACTTTCTCAAAGTTTGACAGTTCCTCAAAGGTATACTTTTTTTGTATGTGTGAAAAATGTCCCCTTTTGTATTCCTTGCAAGAAAGAAAACCATACAAGTGACGGACATGAGGATGAGAAAATTATTTCTGAGTGATTAAACTAGAGAATTTAAACATTTACAAACTCTGTAACTAATATCCACATAAATATAACAATCATAAACCACACAGTCAAGATAAATCATACTCAATAATCAGAATGAATTATGCAATCAATACCAGAAATAAAAGAGCATCTAAAAATGTAAGGGGTCATATGATGCATTTTCAAGTTTTCAAGTCTCAAACCCAAAAAGATATTCTTTATAAAAGTTAAGACTGGTCCACGCCCTCCTAAAACGCCTCGTTTAAACACGCCCCCACATGTCTACGTCACTGTGTGGGAAGATTTGCATAGCACCGCCCAAATGTTCACGCAAAGAAAGAAGGCGTAACTTTATTGTTGCTGCCACCGCCGCCATGTTGTGAAGACGCTGTGTGTTTCGTTGCGAAAGAGAAAATACTTTGTTTGGCCTTCCAAAAGAGGACGATATCCGCTTCGTCATGCCTAGAGCTGAAGCGCGCTGGTGCCCCAGGAAATACATCAACTTAGTGCTGTGGAT
>NW_015670605.1:204731-209045 GCF_001515625.1 Sinocyclocheilus rhinocerous | reverse complement strand
CGTTTCAGAAAGGCGGGGCATAGAGGAGCAACAATAATGTACAGTATTTGGAAAATAATGTGTTTTTTGAACCGGATAAACACATTGCATTACACCAAATACACAAAATAATGTTCTTTTTAGCATCGTCATATGACCCCTTTAAGTTTGCCTTCTGTGAGTAAAAGTGCATTGATTTTTCAGTGTGTGAAAGAATAATGAATTGATTAAAATGTCAAATTCTATTTTGTGCAAATGCTGTATAATTCCTAAGCCCTACCCTGAACCAAACTTTGAAAAATCCACTGTATACAACTACACTATCATTCAAACTTTTAAGGTTAGTTTTTTTTATATAAGAAATTAATATTTTTATTCAGCAATGATGCATTATATTGATCAAAATAAAGGCTTTAATATTGTTACAAAAAATGTTAATTTCAAATAAATACTGCTCTTTTGAACTTTCCTAAATACTACTACTACTACTACTACTACAACTAATAATAATTATAATAATACATTTATCATGTTCTCCACAAAACTATAGCAGCAACTGTTTTCAACACTGATAATAATAAGAAATGTTTCATGAGCATCAAATCAGCATATTAGAATGATTTCTGAAGGATCATGTGACACTGAAGACTGGAGTAATGATGCTGAAAATTCAGCTTTGCATCACAGGAATAAATTACATTTTAAAATATGTGGAAGTAGAAATCAGTTATTTTAAATTGTAATAATATTTCACAATATTTCTGTTTTTACTGTATTTTTGATCAATTAAATGAAGCCTTGGTGGGAAAAAACCTTAAAGAATCCTACCGATCCCAAACTTCTGTACAGTAGTGTACCTGTTTAAAACAGCTTGAATGCTTCTAAAATATTAAACACACTATTTTTGGAATTTCACTTTATAGTCTTTTCTTGCACAATGGATCAGATTCTTGAAATCATACCGCTTCCCATATAAATGAGCAGTCTGTGATTATAGCATAATTCTGCTCTGACTAATCTACATTTCACATGTGCTACAGGAATGAATGTAAATGTGTGATTCTGTGGTTTGGTTGATTCAAGCAGTACAGGCATGGAAGACTTTCTATCTCTCTCTCTGGTATGACAGGTGAGATTAGACTCCAAAAACCGCAAACACAAATCAAAGGTGCTCTTCATGCTCAAGCAGATACAGAACATAGAAAGAGGGCGAGAGAGTTTGACGGACAGGACACAGGCGTTGTTAGTATTAGCCACTGAAGTGTAAATGATGTGTGCTAAACTGCAGTGAGATGAGTCTGCATCTGTGATATCTCACTAAATAGCCATCAACACACATGTGGACACGCAAACATAGACAGAAACACACATACAGAATCATAAACGCTCACAAACCTCACAGATACCTTTAAAGCACTTACAAACAACCTGAAAAACACACAAAAGTTCTGTTCTTGACATTGGCGGCATTTTAGACATCACAGATGCGTTCCAACATGAAGGTTGAGCTTAATTATATGTGGCCTTCTGAGATCAAACTCAGAAAATACGTTCACGTATAAAGCAATTTGCAGCGACAAAGCAACCAAAAGACATTCATTTTCAATGAGAGTTGGCAGTTTGAGGCGGCAAAGACCAAAGACGCCACTAGTGATGTGACATTGTTAACTGTTTTAACTAATTACTGCATCACTGGCATTGGTTTTGCCACATTTGTTGTTCAATTTGACTTGCACTATCCATTATATATTCAAAGGTTTGGGGTCAATGGTCCCCACTGACTTCTATAGTACAGAAAAAAATACTATGGAAGTCATTGGGGACCATCAACTGTCTGGTTACACACATTTTTCAAAATATATTCTTTTGGGTTTAGAGGAAAAAAATCATAGAGGTTTGGAACAACCTGAGGTTTGGTAAATGATGACAATTTTTGGTTGAACATTGATCATTTTACTACAAATGTAAAATAATAAGTAGGCCTGGGCAATAAAACGGTATCAATATTTATCGACGGTATACCTTCTTCGATATCGATAGAAAAAATGTTCGATATAGCGCACGATATAGGCACGTGCTATGAGTGACGCAGACAGCACACACAAACACGAACACATGCTGAAATGAGTGCTGTGC
The DNA here is from genome assembly GCF_001515625.1 of Sinocyclocheilus rhinocerous. NCBI lineage: Eukaryota > Metazoa > Chordata > Actinopteri > Cypriniformes > Cyprinidae > Sinocyclocheilus > Sinocyclocheilus rhinocerous. The sequence continues at coordinate 206,930 of NW_015670605.1, read as the reverse complement.
CTGCCTGTGATGAGGAGATTGTGAATAAAGATTAAAACAGTTTAAACTTTTAGAAAACACGTCACGAATTTGTGGAGGTTTATTCCTTAGTTTATTCGTTTATTATTTTGTTTATTCCTTTAATCTGCATATAAAACATTAGAAATTAGATATTTGTTTAATTTTTATGGTGTTTGATTGTTAAAACAAAAAATATTTGTTTGTCTCAATAAATTGTGTTAATTATAAATACAGTGGTTAAATTAAGAAAAAAAAATTCTATTGCTTTTTGTTTTAAAATAAGGTTATAAAAAATGTCAATAATTATCGATACCGAACGATATGAAACATTATATCGTTGAATTTTTTTTTAGCTATATTGCCCAGCCCTAATAATAAGATATGTTTCTTGAGCAGCAAATCAGCATTTTAAAATGATTTCTGAAGGATCATGTGATACTAAAGACTGGAGTAATGATGCTGAAAATTCAGCTTTGCATCACAGGAATTTATTACATTTTAAAATATATTCAAATAGAAAACAGTTCTTTTAAATTGTAATAATATTTTACAATATTACTGTTTTTTCTGAATTTTTCATTAAATAAATACAGCCTTGGGAAGCACAAGAGACTCAAAAACACAAAAAAATATTGACAATCTCAAACTTTCGAACAATAGTGTATCATTCCAAGAGGACATTTGACATCCAGATATGAGGAAAATCGACATTTCCACAATAAACTAATAAATAAAATAAGTAATATTGATCTCTCTTGAATGCCAATTATTGCCCCAGGGTTGCCAAACCTGATCTATTGTATGAACACAAATGCTAAATAGTCAAATGCATGTCTTCCTGTCTCCCTTCCCCCTCTCTTATTCACTCATAGAGATGCAGGGAAAGTGCTCTCTCTTCTGTCTGTCTGTGTGTGTGTGTGTGTGTGTGTGTGTGTGTGTGTGTGTTTGTAATAGGTTTCAGTGAGAGTGATGGGAATAAAGCCTCCAGTTTACCGCTCCAGCAGTGAATTCCGTAATGACTGGCTGGGGAGAGCAATTCCCTTCCCTAAACATCCACTGCTTTACATTTGGCAGGTAGTTTTCAAACAGATCAAGAGGCCATATCATCACTGTCCACCACAAATCTCCATTTCCCGCAACTTTCTTTGAACGTAAATTGAAAGCCGGCACACTCGCTCTTTGTCTTCTGGATGTTTGGCAGGTTTGGGAGTGAAAATAGTCAGTTTGGAAATATCATATTTTTTGTTCTGACAGGGCTGAGCTCACCCTTCAAAAATATTTATTAATACCATACGCTGTCTCCCAAATCTTTCATTAGCATTCCTGTAGCTAAAACAGTAAAGCAAGGTTTCGATTCTCCAGGAATGCAAGAACTGAGAAAATGTATACCTTCAATGCCATGCATGTCACTTTGTATAAAAGCTCCGCTAAATGCATAAAATGTAAGTCAAAACAAAACCAAAACCTCATTATTTGCAATGTACAGCATATCTAAAGAGAAATCATACTGGGTCTTACACAGCTGAAGGTGCCCATCCTAACAATGGCACTGTCACTTCCACAGAGAAACACCCTTTCAAGGTGTAATGCCCTACATTTACATAAATGTGAATGGATTTTCAATGAAGACACACACACACACACACTCAAGTTGTGTGGCTCTTTGGGTGATGATAAACTCTCAGGCACCTGCTCACTCTCACATGCAGGGCATGATGTGTTCAGTCTATAACACACAGCAGCCTATTAATGAGTGTTATTCATTATCTCTTGTATTACACTACACTTATAGCAGATTGATTTCTTACAGGATCAGGTCACTTTTCAGCATATACAATCACTCTTGCGGTTCAGGGTTGGCAAAATATTCAGAAAATATTTTTTTAAAAATTTGAAAACAATAAAATGTATTAATTCCCTAATAGAAAGTTCAAATAAATATGTCTCTTCTAAAATATGTAGTTTCAATACTATCAAAACATTTAACAGCCATCAAAGCATATTTTAATTTTGCCATGCAGCACCACAAAATGTTCAATTAATATAAAAACTTTAAAGAATAAATACGGATATTAAAGGTGAGGTAAGCGATTTCTGGTAGCCAATGTTGACATTTGAAATCACCAAAACAAACACGCCCCTAACCCAAAAGGGTCTCGCCCCTATTTTGATAGCTCCGCCCCACACATACGTACACAA
>NW_015670605.1:199541-204456 GCF_001515625.1 Sinocyclocheilus rhinocerous | reverse complement strand
TATCTTTCTGTCGCTCGGCTAATGTCCATCCTGTGCACTGAACTCCCTCTCCTCCACATCATGAGTAGACACGCCCCTTACTGCTGATTGGCTACAAGTTTGTTTTGCTATTCTGCCCGAATCAGTTTTCTAAAGCGTTTTTGAAAAATCGCTTACCCCCCCCCTTTAAATGCCTACTGATTATATATTTTAGTCCATCTTTTTTAGTGTTTTTGTAAGAAGTCTCTTATGCTCAATAAGGCTGCATTTATTTGATAAAAAATACTCGCTCTTTGTCTTCTGGATGTTTGGCAGGTTTGGGAGTGAAAGTAGTCAGTTTGGAAATATTTTGTTCTGACAGGGCTGAGCTCACCCTTCAAAATATTTATTAATACCATACGCTGCCTCCCGAAACCACTGTATGACATGCAGAACTGGTCTCTATCATTACTAACAGCCTTTGATTATATCTTGGTTATATTGCAAATACATAATGTTCACAAATATTCCCCATTTATCTCATTCAGTGATCCTAACCCTAGAGGCCTAGCTAGACAGCAGTTTTGGGCATTATACACTCTTGACACAAAAATAGGTCAAAACACTCTCAAAAATAAAGGTTCTTTATTGCCTTAAGCCTTTGTTTGTTCCGCAGACGTTTTCCTCTTTTGTTTTTTATCCGCCATCTCTATCTTTCTGTCGCTCGGCTCGGCTAATGTCCATCCTGTGCACTGAACTCTCTCTCCTCCACATCATGAGTAGACACGCCCCTTACTGCTGATTGGCTACAAGTTTGTTTTGCTATTCTGCCCGAATCAGTTTTCTAAAGCGTTTTTGAAAAATCGCTTACCCCCCCCCTTTAAATGCCTACTGATTATATATTTTAGTCCATCTTTTTTAGTGTTTTTGTAAGAAGTCTCTTATGCTCAATAAGGCTGCATTTATTTGATAAAAAATACAGTAAAAATAGTAATATTGTAGGAAACAGCAAAACTGAATCAGTCTTCAGTGTCACACGAACCTTCAGAAATCATTCTAATACATTGATTTGCTGCTCAAGAAACATTTCTTATTATTACCAATGTTGTAAACAGCTGGTTAATATTTTTGTGGAACCCAGAATGGAAAGTTCAAATGACCAGTATTTATTTGAAATAGAAATCTTATAAATATATTTACTGTCCACTTCTGATCAATTTAATGCATCTTTGCCAAATAAATAAGTTTATTTATGAAATTAAAAAAATAGTAGTGTATTCCTCAAAAAAATGCACATAAATTTAAATTTAACTCGGCAAACTGAATAGGATTGTAAGCGATTCTCAACTCAGTTCTCAATAACATACAACCAGTGTTTTTCCTCATCACATTCAAATCAGTCTCTCACACAATATAATTCTCTTGCTGTTGCGCTGTAGAGTGCCATCACAGAATAACAGTGCAGTAAACACTGACACACACGACTGCATACTAACATACCCACACACACACGGCTGTAAATTTAAGCAGCTTTATAACTGTCAGACGCAATACTGTTCACCTGCTTCTCTTCCATAAGAAACCTCCCAGTTACTGCCCAACAAATTACACTGCCAATTACAAGCCCATTCACACACACACACAGTTCCTTCCTTCAGCCTGCTATGATACTCAACCTATTCGCACATCATTCTATAGATGTTGTTTTAGCAAAAACATTTTAATCTTATTGAGGTTTTTGAAAGATTCCTTCTTAAAGCAACTTTAAAAAAGGTCTTATCATAAATTTTTTGCTTCTTGTCTTCTGATTTGCTCAAAAAAGTGCAAACTCTCCCCTAAATCACTTTCACTAGTCAAAGAGACAAAAACATTTGCTTAAAGCACCTTTAATGTACAGTCTTGAAACCTTTTTGAAAAAAAAAAAAATCTTTCCCTAAATTCACATTTTTCATTCAAGCGTTTTACAGCTCTTCCTACCATCTTACACTATTCCTCACCTCTCCCTCTGAGTGGTGATGTCAGGATAATCCCTGATTGGTGGAATTCAGTTTGAGTGACAGATTGATGCAGTGTTTTCACAGCACAAGAGAGGTCAGTGGAGGTAATGAGGCCATCAAAATGCAGAAACAGAGAGACTTAAACAGGAAAAGTTGGTTGGAGTGAAGCTGGGGCGGATTTTTCTTGCTCTTTCTAAACAAGGAAAAAAGACAGTTTGCCCCAAAATTAAAATCTTCCTTCCTGCTATCACTCTCAAATTAAATTCTACCAGGCATCAACGATGTGTAGTCATGAAGCATGTGAGAACCAACGATGTTTGATTATGTCATTGGTGTCACTGGCATCACTGACGCTATTACTTGTTTTAAAAGCTACAGCAGAGGTCTAAATGTTCAGTGAAAAACAACTTTACAATCCTTTTACTGTGATTTTTTTGTTCTGTTAGCAAAATGCAAGTGAACATACAGACAAATTTCACCAAACCTGTCAAAAACATTTCCTGGTTATTATTCACCGGTGTAAATCTGCTGAGGCTTCTCTGACCCATCTCTTTTGGACATGCCCTACTAAAATTAATTTTCTGACATGTAGAGTGAAGGAAAAATAAACTATTTTTAACTACTTACAGAAAAAGATACTATTATATTTAATCAGCATAAATAAACACCATGCAACACATTTTACCATGATCGTTATGGTCCAACAGAGAAACAGAATATCCAAATAATGTAGTCTCTTTATCAGATTTAAACACACAACCATACAGTAGGGAAAATATTTATTTGATCCCCTGCTGATTTTGTAACACAGCAGTTTTGGACATTATACGCTCCTGACACAAAAATCGGTCAAAACGGTAACTAAATCATGCCACTTTGTACATTGTTAAAAATAAAGGTTCTTTATTGGCATCTTTGGTTCTATAAAGAACCTTTAAAATCGATGTAACCTTTCCATTCCACAAAAGGTACTTTATAGTGGAAAAAGGTTTTTTTAGATTATTAAAATGTTCTGCACACTGTTCTCTTTAAGAACTACTCACTGAAAGGAACCAAAAATGGTTCTTCTATAGTATCCACCTTTATTTTTAAGAGTGTTTGGCACCACATTTTCAAAATCTAAGACTGCATTGTACAGTACACTACATGTCATTCACAGATTAATTGCAGATTAATCATAGAATGCATTGTGACAATGAAATCACAAATTAACATCAGAATGCATTGTGACAATGAAAACTTTTTGCTGCCTTCAAGTCCTTCTGTGAAGTTTCTATGTACAACCTTGGAAGTTGTATCGTGATATGAAAAAATAGGAGAAAAAAAAAAAAAAAAGCAAATGATTTGTAATTTGTGTGATATGTGTATCTGTGAATTTTATCATTCTTGTGTTGCCATTCATCAACAACACCACATAAATATAAACATACAAACTGAATTTACAATTAAAAGCGTAATTATGACGAAAATTTGTTTACATCATTATTCTTTAACTAACACACCTCCAACTCAGTTTTTTTTTTTTAAAAACTGGTAAATACAACATTGTAATAACATTTGTCTAATAAATGCAATCATTACGATGTGACGTGAAAGTAGCAATAATCCAAGATGGCAGACCAAGTAAAAAAAAAAAAAAAAGCTTGAATTGAAAATTTTTTTGAAAAGTATTCTAATCTATTCATCACTGAAAATGTTGTTAAAATGTAATGTACATTTTGTAAAAATGTAATCGGCAATGAAAAGTTCCACTAAAATACTAATAAAAAAAATCTTAAGAAGCCTAAATCTCCAAACATCTTTTCGAGTGAATATGTGGAAAAGCTTTTCCACATACTACAAACAGCAGATGAACTCCTAGCACACTGCCTGAATGTTGAAAACCTGAAGACTACAAGGAGAACGACCGATCTGAGGCTGCTCACTGCCACAGGAGGATCTCAACTCTCTCTCTGAAGTCAAACTGCAAATGCAAAGTCTGTTTGCGTGTTTCTGCACATGAACAAGTGCCAATACGTTCAAATTTGTGTGAACTGAAGCCAAAAATCAACCAGTCAATCTAATATCAGAGTGATTCCACTACAAACACTCAAACAACAAACCCGTTCATACAAATCTTTCATTAGCATTCCTGTAGCTAAAACAGTAAAGCAAGGTTTCGATTCTCCAGGAATGCAAGAACTGAGAAAATGTATACCTTCAATGCCATGCATGTCACTTTGTATAAAAGCTCCGCTAAATGCATAAAATGTAAGTCAAAACAAAACCAAAACCTCATTATTTGCAATGTACAGCATATCTAAAGAGAAATCATACTGGGTCTTACACAGCTGAAGGTGCCCATCCTAACAATGGCACTGTCACTTCCACAGAGAAACACCCTTTCGAGGTGTAATGCCCTACATTTACATAAATGTGAATGGATTTTCAATGAAGACACACACACACACACACACACACACTGTGGCTCTTTGGGTGATGATAAACTCTCAGGCACCTGCTCACTCTCACATGCAGGGCATGATGTGTTCAGTCTATAACACACAGCAGCCTATTAATGAGTGTTATTCATTATGTCAACACACAATCATCTTCATTAAAAGTAGTAAGACAAGTTATCTTTCCAGTGCTGATGCCGCGCGCTCTCCTATTGCGGTCTTTGATGTTGAAATGAGCTGATAATTAATAAAATGCAGAGCTTATCTTTTGATTTCGTTGACGTGAACTCCGTTAAATTTAAATATAGCGCAGGAATTGAAGATCGGATTTAAATCCGTTTTGCAACAACATATTTGTGGCCAAGTGTAAATTGAAACGTTTTAACAAATCAGGAAGATATCCGATCAGCGAAAACGCATGAAATGACCAGGTGTAAACAGGCCCCTAATGCCAGCTCGTTAAGTGTATAAGACACCTGTCCACACAATCTGTATCTTCCATTCCAACCTCTCCCACCACCA